>NW_017387735.1:212085-212156 GCF_001664035.1 Metschnikowia bicuspidata var. bicuspidata NRRL YB-4993 | reverse complement strand
TGTCATGGAGAAAACGCCTGTTCTACAGCAAATCGGTGTTTTATGGGCACCCTTGTCATTGATCAGTACCT
>NW_017387735.1:66271-211741 GCF_001664035.1 Metschnikowia bicuspidata var. bicuspidata NRRL YB-4993 | reverse complement strand
TTTTTTTTTTTTTTTGGGCTGTATATTGTTTCCTCCCCTTTCCCGTCCTTCTTTTTTCAGGGTGGCTTGCACTGACGCAGCGCACCAACCTCCGTTGTCCTGCACTACTTGTGGCTCTTACACAGTACCCGCTTCCGATCTCGTCCTTGGAGGGCATTTTTCCTGAAGCGCCAGTCTCTTCTCTTCACAGCTACTGGTCCTTTTTCCCCTCCGTCCCTTTTCTCGATCAGCGGACCCCCTTTCTTAGCCCGATCCAATCTCGCTCGCGAGACCCCGCCGCGCCTCCCAGACTGAGAATCTCGATCCGAGCACCCTCCACCAAAACAAGCCTGAGCCTAAGCCCTCGCCCCGCATACCTCGAGTTTCTCCCTCTCCGGCTCACTGGGCGTTCCCGTTTCCCGTCACGTGCCGCCCGCTTTTTCGAAGGTATTACAGACTCTCTTTTCCGAAGCGATTATCCAACCAGCTCTTTCCGTGGGCTTTCCTCCAGCTCCACGCGCTTTGTGATCTCGGCGCTTAATCTACCTTCGTTTCCAGACACCGCATCCGCGTCTCGCATTCCGAACGCTTGACCTGTGCCCTCTGTACCAAGCTTTTGCGGAAAGCCCTGGTCTTATATACATACGCCATTCTTAGCGGACGTGTTTTCTTTTTCTTCCCGCGCTGAACTATCTTTCCTCTCCAAAATATGTCTGACAAGAGACCTGGCGAGCCACGCGTGGGAAAAAAAAGCCTGAAAGGCAGGGTGTTCCAGTGCACCGGGTACGCAAACTGCACCAAGTCGTTCACGCGGTCCGAGCATTTGGCCCGCCACCGACGCAAGCACACGGGCGAGCGGCCCTTTTCTTGCCAGCTCTGCTCCAAAAGCTTCTCCCGCTTGGACAACCTTCGGCAACACAAGCAGACCGTGCACGCATACAAGAGCTTTCCGAAAACACCGGCGGACCCTTCCGAACAGAGCTTCCGGTATTCGCCAAGCCAGCCGACAGGCGCATCTCTAAGTGCCGATCCTCGCCGCGCTCAAGAAACACCACCGCACTTCTTATCGATGAAAACGGACGAGCTGGCATCGGCCCATAGATCGAAGCTGCCGCCCGATCTCCTGTGTGGCTTTGTGCCCCCGCCGGGGAATGGGATTTCTTCAAAGCACATGATCTCGCCTCCGCTTTCGGGATCCTCCGTAAGCACCACTTACATCCCGCAGTTTCTCGAAAATCCCCGGCTGGCGCTGCTTGCAGACACTGCCCCGAGCTCGCGCCTCGGGCTGATGGCCGCTGTGCCCACTGACACTGAGTTTTCAGAGGCTCGTGACACGATCAAAGAGCCTTTGAAATTCAATCCGAAAAACAGGCCTCGGCCGCTTTCGCTTCTACAATCTTACTCCGATGACAACTTCCATAACAGGGTGGTGCCGGTGCCTACAGTGCGTATAGACCCGCCTCTCAAAACAGCACCGCCACTCTCGACGTTTTCGCTGCTGTATATGCTTGACCTGTCTCTCCCGACACTAAGACCATTAATTGCTGGCACCATGGTCTCCCCATTATCCCCACTTTTTCGTCAATCATTCAACCAGGTCGCCTCTACAACCACCATGAGAGGATCCTCTCTTTCCCCTGTCATCCGGAGCCCGTGGCTGCAGCAGAGCATTCCCTCTGTTAGAATCCCGTCAATCACATCAATCCCATCAATCTCACAGTCGTCTACATCCGCTCTTCATCCCAACCCTGAAAAAGACCACAAAGCTCTACCCCCGCTCAAGCCCAACTCTGTACTCCGAGAAGTGGCACCTGCCAAGCATACGGAGTCGAAATCGCCTCTGGACAGAAAAGTGAACATCAATCATCTATTGTCGGAAGACACTCCGGCGGCCGAGGAGACCCACCCACGGGTTCAGGTTGAGAAGTTGTGAAAATTTTGATTGTGCCATGTCGATTTTGACCTTAATTTTCTTCTATGAAATGCATTACTTTGCACCTCGACGCGTTTTATGTCTCAAAGACAAATTCACGGTATCCGGCCACATTAGATCGGGCGGCGCCGCATATTTTGGGACGACGTGTCTGAAATATATAATTCAGCAGGACCTCTCAGCATTAGATGCATATCTTTACATTTCAATAATTATACAACCTGTTTTTAGCGACACATATGCGCATTCGTTCAAAACCAGGAGTAGTGTGGTGATCTACCCTCGAAGCAGCAGGTAGTCAGAGTATATATCACACTTTTCATGGGAGAGTTCGAGGGCATTCCAAAATCAAAAGCTATTATCTTTTATGGTTAGTGAGAAATAAGCAAGGTGCTTTAATTGTATTTCTTCTAAAAGTCAATACGCGATTTTTTTTGCTGCCCTCATGCTAGTCTGCAAAATCACGTTCGTACCTATCTTGGAGTCGGTTTACTATGTTGGTGTTGAACATTCTAACACCGGCAATGCAAAGTCTGAGGCTCGAGATAGACAAATGTATTGTTACCTGTCTTCCTTCTCCAAAAGCTTTTGAAGGGTCCATGTTATCGATTGGTTGTGTAGATTTGCAATATTCAGCTGTTCCAGTCTGACAGTTGAGTGACCAACAACAATACTACAAGTGACAAGTATGTGTTCCACATGAACAAAATCATTCATTCACGAAAAAGAAATGACTGTAAAAGGATCTTTTCATATCAAATAGTCAAAGTTAGAGATTTGATTCCTATGCAAGCCTCCCCCATTTAACTGTTTAATCAAGTTCCCTAGAATGTTGACTTGCGTTGCCAAGCGCTCCATCTGCTCGTCATGCAAATGACCTACGAGGATTTCGATGAGTTTGTTTGAGAATACACGCACTGATTCCAAACTCTCAAGATACTTGCAATATGTCCCCCAAAGCTCGTCCTCAAGAGGAAATTTATGTTCAGCACAGAGTATCCTTGCCGCAAAAATTCGTTCAATGTTCAACGAAGAGACATCCTGTGTCAATTTAGGAACAATCGTTTCAGATAGTATCTGCTCATACGAGTTATAAATACTCAAAAGCTGCTTATTCTCGGCCTGCTTGCTCTGTTTTATAATTAGAAGCCTGTAGTTGTCTATTAGCAATTGGCGTATCCGTGTGCTCTTCACCTGTGCGAACTTGGTCTCGTCGTATTCCACACTATCAAGATGCAAATTATTATCCAAGTGGCTCCGAAGATAATCACCACTATATTCCGCCTCAGCATTGTCACTTTTGTCTGCTTTCAGTGAGGGCGGGTCCTCCGAACCTAGGGGAATGCTCGTTTTACACTCTGGGTGCTCCCTTTCTTCTATTTGTTTGACTTTCTGGGCGCTCGGAGGATTACCGGATATATTTTCATTGGCCCGGAACTCAATATGAGAATTATCTATATCTTTACATGAGATATAATCACCTAAATTTGGGAGTTTTAGTCTGGTGTCTACCAAATCTGTCAAACGGGCAAGGATTATGTCGTTTTCTCGAACTGAACGGTAGATTTCTTGCGCAATTTGGTTCATTGCGATACAGTTCTCAGTATTGAGATTGTAATAGCAGTTATCGGACGCCATTTTGCTGGCGAGGTAACATGTACAGCATAGTTACACTTGTGAGGACACCAGACTGAACGAGGTTCCAAACGGCATGTGGTCACGTGATAAAGAGGCTATCTGTCGATGCAGCCTACAAGTTCTAGGGGAAAAAAAGACGACTTGAGTAATCACAAGTGGCGTACTTGCAATCTATGTAGCAAAATAAAATGAGTTGGAAGGTTATTTGTGGTGAAATATAAGCTCGAATGCTCGACCCTGGGATCTCACCAGTAGGTAGAGCGCATCACCTACTCAGTTTTTTGCAGCTGGAGCAGAGCATTCTTCCTCTCTTGTTTACCCTTCTTCATGGCTTGTTTTAAAGCAACAGAGTCCAATGGGTCAAGAAGTTCAAACAGACATAGTAACTCTTCTGATACACCCATTACAGCACCCCAATTGTCGAACTCACCGCAGTAGTTAGGCGCACTGAACACAGTAACCAATGTCCTGTCATTGAAAAATTCGTACCCATCTTCTACCACCATATGGGCTCGGCATACCAAGTCAAAGCCAAACTTCTGTAAGAACTTATTGATGGCAACTTTAGAAAACACATAAGACACGCCTCGCTCATTGTCTTCCCATTCGTTTATTGTGTCTGCCGGATCCGACCAGAGCAAATCATTAAGGAGGCCAAAGTCAGGAACATCTGTGGGGCGAGCGATGTTTCGGATCTCGTCCATTGAATTGAGAACTGGGGAGAGTCCTCCATGCACGCAAAAAATCTTCCCTGCAACAATTGCAGCGATCGGAAGAGTATTAAAAGTATCAATAAAAAACTTCCACGTCTTGATATTGCAACGGCGCTTACACTCGTCATAAAACCCATAGACTCGTGTTACGTTAGCACACTCATGGTTACCTCTGAGAAGAAAAAAGTTCTCGGGGTACTTAATCTTGTAGCAAAGAAGGAGTAAAATAGTTTCCAAAGATTGCTTTCCGCGGTCGACATAATCTCCAAGAAATAGATAGTTTGTCAGTGGGGGGAACCCGCATTTCGTGAACACACGAATTAAGTCTGAGTACTGCCCATGCACGTCGCCCACAACTTTCACTGGAGGAGAAAGCTCTAACAACGAAGGTTGCAGCAAGAAAACTTCGCGTGCCTTGATGCAAATTTGTTGGATTTCGTTGTTTTTCAAACACACGAATTTCGTTCTCTTCCCCAGATACCCCGCATCGAGCAATCTTTGGATATAGTCCTCAATATCCATATTATTCGTGAGCTCTGGTTGCTCGCCGAGAAGCTCTTTTGAGTTTCTAGAAGAGCCGCGTCTCGAGTGATTACTGAAGCTCGAGAGCGAACGTCCCGATTTGCGAGAGGACACAGAAATAGCGTCGGATTTGTCTTCTTGTGTGCCTCCTGCGCTCACCCCAGTATGTTGCGGAGTCAATAATGAGCTCGAGCGATTCGAGTGGTTTGTAGATGATCTCGAGAGAGGGGTGGATAAGTCATCGCCGCTGGATGTGCCGCTGACGCCTAGTCTTGCCGAAGAATCGGTATCGCTTGCGTTTCTTGTCATGAGAATGGGCGATTTCGGCTCAGGGGTCCGCATTGACGCGTGGGACAAGTTGGGGTTGCCCTCTCCATCATCACTGGGAGTTGTGGCTTTCGGTAGAGAGCTTGCCGAACTTCTTCGATGGGGCGGATGAGGAGGGTCATTTGCACTTGCGTTTGAGAGCGAGATTCTGGATCTAATAGAACGAGAGGATTTCGCTGATGAAGCAGTATCCGTACGAGTAAGGGCGGAGCCGCCTTTCGATTTGGAAGGGCTATTTCCCATTTTCTAATCTAGAAAAAAGATAGCTCTGCAACAGAAAGCCTGTTGGGGAGGATGTCAATCGGGATTCCAGGAGTGTATTTGGCACGGCTCGAAAGCGGGCGCAGTCTAGGCTTTGTGATGATGGAATAGCGTCTCCGATGCACAAAAAATCAGGCTTTCTAAAAAATATCCGCGCTGGTTCTAGTAACAGTCTTTTCGCGTATGTCTTGAGTAGCCAACAGCAGAAACAGGTGAGGACAGCGAATTGCTAGGACTTGTATAGGGGCAAATGGAAGTGAAGTGTCGAGTCTGAAGGCGCTCGCCAAAAGTCTAGTCTATGCTGACAAGCAGCAAAAGGTGTGGCAGTAAAGTCAACAAAGCTTGGCTGGAAGACTACCCTCAAAAATTTTTTGAAAGCTTGATAGCAAGACAAGGCGACAGGAGTATTTCGGTGACGAAAAAAAAATAGCCAGTTCAAGGAGCCAGTATATAAGTTACGTGGCGGTGAGGTGAAGTTTGATAAAGACTTTCGGAACACTCGGGGTTCTAGATGAAAATAATTGCGCGGCAGGGGTTGGGTGCTGAGGGGGGAAAGGAAGCTGGGACTATTTGAGTTCAGGTAGTTCAACACAATCTTGAGGTACAACAATGGAGAGAAAGCCAGGGAGCACGTGACCCCGAAAGAGGCTCTGTATGGCGATATCCTGCATGGAGGCCCAGGTGCGGCGAAGAACCCGCCAAAACCAAGAAAGCAAGGTCGAGGCGCCATTCAGCTTGCGAGGCGCTACGCGCAACATTGCTGCAAAATAATTCACGGCGTAGTCAGCAGAATTATTTCAAGATCCAGGATTTTTTTTGTATTTGCGAATCCGAGCCCTAAGATCTGGCCTTTGTGCTGACCCAGCTTTTCAATTGCGCGCAGTGGCTCGTATTTCTAAAACTAACAGTCAGTGGCAAGACTTCAGAGGAATCAAAAAGTGCTTATTGGTGAAGATGTTTAAGACGGATTTAATACCAGTGCAGAACGACGGCTCGTGCTTTCTTATGTAAAAGCTAAAAATACATTTTCAGCCTTGGTTGGTATATGTCGGTTGAGCCGCCTCACTCTTCAGGGTCGCCCCAAACATAGCATATTTCTGCCAAGCCACCCAATCGCATGTCCTAGCGCCGCGTCTCTCGTAGTGAGTTATTACACAATGAATGTCACAGGTCGGAAGATATAAGCCCCCCTGACTGAGTGTATAAAAAGGCTCTGCAACATCGTGACCTTTTTTTGGAATACTACACATATATCTACACCAGCTCACTGGCGACATCAATGGGGCGACAACGCAGGGCCTTAGCTGGATTTTGACAAGGCGCTGTTTTCGCCTGTTTGATTCCTTCTCATACGAATCCCTTGAACCGCGTGTTGTTCCTTTCACAAAAAAAAAACAATTACTTATAGCACAAATTCCGTAGCTTCAATGCGGCGTGCAGAGATGGTTACCACATGGCCCGGGCTTCAATGTTGGCCGTCACTGTCAGAAAATAACAATGCCACGTAAAATCTTACCCTCGGTTTTTCTGGAAGCATATCAGGCTTCACCGGAGAAGCCTGGTCAAAAGTGGATGTTTTGCTGTGTTCCCAAACGTGTAGATTCTACTCGGAGTCCAGAAAATTACCTCATGGTGTTTGAATTAATTCAATACTTTGTACAAAGCACAACAGCAGATACGCAGGCTACAAACCCCGCCTGAGCACTGTTCTTCTTATCATCCTTTCAGTACGATTGTCTGGCTCATGGAATATAATCAATCGCCAGGTAGTTCAAAAGAACAGCATTGTGAAAGCTATAAAGTAAACCCTAAAACTGGTAAAACACCGGGGCTTTGGCAATCTCAGCGATCGAGCAAGAAGGAGGATGAATCAAGGAAATAATTACCCGGCTAAATTAGACATTGTGTCTACAACTGTTCTCGTCGTGTGACAGCGACACATGAATTTGCGCAGACTTCTAGTTAAAAATAACAATTATAGTTTTGCACTAAATTTTTCTCTAATTTTCTGAAGCGACCTGACTTTCGCAGCAGAAGCAAAAAGTCGTTTCGCCGTCATGTTACTCGAGGGCAAGCGAAAATACATTGCTCTGTATCAAGACCACTTTGATTTAAAAGTTGATTGTCTTTGATTTGGGGCAAACAGCAAAATCATTCAAAGTCTCTACAAGGCATAGCCACGTGTGTACCTTGCCATGAATCTATCAATTTTTTTAATGCCGATCAATAAACTTGTCCAAAAGTTGTTGAGCTGTTTTTAACTACGACAAGTTCATCCGTTCAAAGTCGACATTTGACGCTTATTGTGACACGGTACAGTCACAAGTGTGAAGTTCATGTGTACTTACAAAACGAATAAACACATGTCAAGAAGTCATAATCCAGGCCCACCACTCGCGAAAATTGAAGCGAGTGGACGCAGAATCAATCTGAATATTAATGCCAACACACTATAACAGATCACAATTTGCAGCCGATTTGTCCATGCTTGTCAGCTGCAACCAAGTTGAAACTTTCAGGCCCTACTATAAAAGCAAATATGAAAGTGAGGCGAAATTTTAAATTAATCAAGGGCTATTCAAGTCCAAGAAGCTTCGCCGCACATGAGCCGATTTCGCAGACTGCCACGGCTATATCATGGAGGCCAGATTCCCCAGATCTTATCGCGCGGGGGCTCAATGTCCCACTTCCCCCGCCTATTAATAGGCCTGCACTTCGCCGTCTTTATGTTTCCATTCGTTTCCCTGCTTCAGCTTTGTATACCACATATTTGAAGCCACGACGCGACGCCCTCGTCACAAATTCTTAAGCACCTCTCGGATCTGAATCTTGGTTATGCTCAGACATGTTTTCCGTCATTCCAGAAGACCATGAAACAAGCCCAAAACGAAAACCACGACTGCCTCAGTCTCAGGGCGCTAGCACGGGTATTCTTAACAATCCTAGTTCCCTGAGACTGACACTAGTTCATAAGTTGCTGAACATATCTATTTCTCCGGTTTCCATTCTGGACTACCGCCGTGTGGCAAAAACACTTGCCTTGGCGTTTGACAAAGACCCGTTTGTCAATTACATTCTCAGTACCCAGATCGAGTACTCGCCTCACCAGACTCGCCTCATCAGTAGAAAGCACCAGTTGATGTTGTCATTCTTTGAGTTTTCGGTGTACGAATGCATGTCTGTAGGGGGTTTGGTCTTGGCTGTAAAAGACAACAACTTGGAGCTAGATTTGATCCGGCAGCAGTTGAAACCCCCGGTCTTATACAAAATACCTTACTTGGGCGCCGCCTGCTGGAATAAGTTGGTATACGATCGTAGTGAAAACTGTTTCGACTACCCTTCCTCCAGGTCTTCATTGGCAAACATCCACCCAACGTCATTGAAGTTCAGTCTCTTCTCATCCTTGGCAAAATGCAAACAGAAGATCCTGAGAGTAGTGGAAGACCAGTTGCATCGAGAACGGGACTTCGTATTCGAGCAAATGTTATCTACTGGCTCGTCAATCAAAACCTCAGATACCATCTGGTATCTAGGAGACGTCTGTATAATTCCTTCCATGCAAGGACGTGGCTTGGCAAAGAAGTTGATGATCCATTGCTTGGGAAATTATATGATTGGTCATTGGTGTTACTTGGAATCTTCCAACGCTGCCAACCGCAAATTTTACGAAAAACTTGGGTGGTCATTGAAGAAAACCTTTGTCGTTGATGAAGAGTTCTCTGAGCACAGCTCTGACGATAGGGACTTCTGGGGATCCAACTCGAGAGACAGCTCTTTCAATGACGAAAAGAAGAGCAGTACGCGCCACGAGATCCTCTACATGGACTCATTTGTTATGTTTGCTGGAGTGCTGGCTCAGTCCAGTCTCTAGTGTTTCGTTTTTCCCCGACTTTTCATACCAAATTCAGCTTGCTTTCATTGACTTGAGTAGCCATAAATGTGATATACGCATGAGCTGTTCGACCTTGCAAAAGGGGAACAGCATGTACATTGACAGCGGGGTCTGACAAACCATTCAACTCCGATAGTCAATTGTTACTTCCATAGGGAGTGACTCCAGTCGAGCTTTTCTCATCTCGCCCAATATTTATGACTTCTGTACGGTCAATTGAACGGCTTTAGTTCGAGGATTTATGCACGGCCATTGTGATTTACCTGGAAGCCTATCTTCCCGTCATTCTACTGGGGAAATCTTCGCGCGACATTTGGAGTTGTTTTTTCTCAGCACTGTTCTTCAGTTGCACGGTAGGTAGAGAGCTCTTCGAAATGCTCAAGGGGTTTCAAAGGACACTATGTGTTAGCCGCAGAGCATTCAACCTGCCGAAATTGCATCTGGTTGCTCCAAGTCTCAATAAAAAAAATCCGCAAAACACGGGTAATCCGGATTCAGGGGACCAAATCAAGCAAAGTCCAGACGACGCACCAGTTGAAGCCACAAAAACAGGAAATGAAGGCACTTCTTCAGCCTCAAGCAATGAGCCATTGATTCATGAAAACGGTTTATACTTTGGGAAATTCACAAAGGAAGAATATGAAAGTGCAAAGGCATTTGTCACCTCGCAGTACAGTAAGCTTGAGCAAGAGATCAAAGGCACGCACGATGTGCGTGAAAATTTGGGTAAAATCCCACAATTTCCTGCAAGTCAGGCAAGTTCGGAAAAACTAGGCTCTTTTCCTCCAAAGTCACCTGGGGTAAACTCACTTCTGGACCTTTTTCAGGAAACCATCAAGACAACTGGACCCATCTCGCTACTGGCATACATGAGACAATGTCTCACACATCCTACTCTCGGGTACTATACGACACGGGACCCTCTTGATATCCTGGGTGGTGATTTTATCACATCTCCTGAAATATCGTCTGTGTTCGGTGAAATGATTGGAGTGTGGCTCTATGCCGTATGGACATCTCAAGGTCAGCCACTGTCAGTGAATGTGGTTGAGTTTGGACCAGGACGAGGTACGTTGATACATGATGCGATGACTGTGTTTTCGCGTTTCGTGAAAAAAGCCCACAAAAATGTGGAGGGCAAGATTTGGCTTATTGAGGCGTCTCCAGTGCTTCGCAAAGAGCAATGGAAAGCACTCTGCCCTGCGGAGTCCTCGTTCGAGACAGACTCTGATGGATTCAACATGTCAGTATCAAAATGGGGCAACAAAGTCACATGGGTTGACACGGAGAAAGACATCAAATGTTTGCCTGAAGAATGCAACTACGTCTTGGCACATGAGTTTTTTGATGCTTTGCCCATCAAATCTTTTGTCAGGATGGAGAAGGGATGGCGGGAGCACTTGGTTGAGCATACTCAGGCAGTGGTGAACACGCAGATGAAATTGCCCGCAGCCTCAGACCCCAAGAGTACATCTCAGAAATCGAGTGATTCTGAAAACGACACCCCAGAGGAACTTCTCACCGAGTTCCATCTCACTGCATCCATTAAAGAAACTCCGTCCTCGGCTGTACCTAAAATGAGCCCGCGGTTTGCAAACCTTCCAGTAGGATCTCGGGTCGAGATTTGTGCTGACGCGGAGTTGTATATGAGCCGCATTATGGAGCTTGTTAATAACAACAGTAAAGGTCAGGGTGCCGCACTCATCATCGATTATGGTCCTGCCGAAGAAGTGCCCCTGAATTCATTGCGCGGCATCTACAAGCACAAATTCGTATCCCCTTTCTTTCGCCCGGGTGAGGTCGATTTATCCATTGATGTCGATTTTGGTACTTTGAAGTTACTAGCAGAACCGCACGTGCAAGCCTATGGACCAGTGGAACAAGGCGACTGGCTTCATACTATGGGTGCAGGGCATCGTTTTGATCAGCTCATCAAGTCAGCGAACCTGATGGCAAATAAAGAGCTGCTATACGAGTCTTACTTGAGGTTAACAGACAAGGAACAAATGGGGAAAATCTACAAATTTTTGGCGCTAATGCCCCGTAATTCCGAGGTACCAGTAGGTTTTGGTGGTTCTTTATGAGCCTTTCTGGTTAATATATAGGGTAAAAGACAACACTAAAGCAATTGTGTCAATATCCACGAGAAATTTGGAGTACGCCCTATTGAAATCAAAATCGACCAAATACGTGCCAAGATGGTCCGCTTTTTCTCATGTTCATTTGCAGGATACATCGAATTACAGGTACATACTTTTTGTGGATGTAACATTTAATTCGAGGGTAAATTTGCAAAATATCAGGTGATACACTTTACTGCAATTTATCTTTCGCATATTATCTTTAATATATCTTTGGCATATGTTTCAAAAATATTATTGATATCTTTGATTGTAGCATTCGATATCATTGTACTCCGGTGCCGGGAGTCGAACCCGGGTTTGCTCGGTGAAAGCGAACCGTGATAGCCGTTACACTACACCGGATTTCATGAAATCTTTGAAGGGTATAACGATATCATTAAGCATTCCAAATAGTCCAGATTCACGATGATGAATCAATATTTATTTCACACAAGATGATTTTTAATCCCTTATAATTCCATGTAGATGCTAGTATTTTCTAGTGCTTGTTTGTTTGCCTCAGCGGACGGGCCGAGCTAAGACACTTGGTACGTAGCTGGGAGCTGTTTAAAGGTTTTTTATATATATTAGTTATATAGTTTTGCCCCTTTAATCAGATGAATCTACCAAAACAAAAAGTGAGCAGGAAGTAAGCTATGTGAGTCCTCGCTACATGAGACCTATCCTGGAAATCTTTGGCGTAATATTTAATACAGTCGCAGACTAAGAGGACCGTCAAGGCCGAGATAAACAGAAGGACGCGGGCAAAGTTTCGACACTAGCTACGTAAATTGGAACTGATTGAAGGCCAAAGAGGGAAGCTATATGAACCAGACCTTAAACCGGAACCACTGGGGCTGTAAACCCCTTTAAATAAGCGTTTTAAGCCACAGTCACTACCACCAGATATGGACCGGTCAAGATTGTGCACCTCATGATTCTTCATAGAATTATACTCCAGCTCAGCAGAAGCAGGCTTCATCATTTCCACTATCACTCCATTAATTCTCGCAAAATAGAAGATTTAGGAGAAAACAAGTTACACGACCCACACAACCACAGTCTTTAAGCACATATTCAAGATACAAAACAATATCAGGGTCATACTACCTAGTGTCGAAACTTGGCCCGCCCCTTTTCATTTACCACGGCCTCGAAGGTCCTCTTGGCTCGCAATTGTTTACGTATTGGAGATTACCATACCAATGCCTAGGAAAAGCCTCCTATAGTAGCCGTCTAAGCTTAGATGGCTAGGAGGACTCAGGGAGCTCACTTCATGCAATTCACTTCGTCTTTAAGTTTATAATTTGAAGATTGTGATTTGGATCTGGGGATATGATGTACTCTTGTTAAAATTCGGCGTAACTTGGATGAGCGCGGAGATCTTTAGAGTTCTTGTTGCTTATTAGGCTATTGCACGCTCGTTCGAATGCTGTGACTATATTTGCTGCTTTCTTATAGGCCCCAATGTCGTTGGGGTTTATGTTCTCGCTGTTTGCTGACGGTTGAAAACTCATGAATTGTAGTTTGAGTCGCTGATAGCAGAGTTTAATACCTTGACTCCGATTGATTTGGGCTAGAGACGGGCCGAGCATCCAATTAGTTAGGGAAAAGAGGTGATTGACGGCTCCCTTGCAACTATCAAAGAAGTCTGCGGAGGCAAAACATAATTAAAACAACACCAAAGAAACGGTCGTCGACCGTACGTGGGGCACGTCGATCCGCGATGCCTCGATTGCAAACAACTTCTTCCCCCCCTGAGAAAGAAAAATCAGCTTGACACTGAAGGAACAGACACAACAAATAATCTCACTTGAGAGTCAGTATTATAATTCTAAGCCCCGAACGCCCATGAGAACTTCTTGTATATATACGGATGAGAGATGATGTCCAATGCTTTACTAACGTCTGACATCAAATCCACTTATGATTATGAATAGTTAATTAAAAGAGCCTAGATTTCTTGTGTCTGATTTGTGTGGTGGAAGTTAGACTCCTGTGGTATTTCAATTGAAGTTGCTTCGTTGAGGCGGGTTGGCGTTCTGATGGCATGAATGAGCCCCGGATTCTCTCATTTGATGGCCCACAGGAGAAAACGGAATCGAAATGGTTAATTTTGTTACTGATTGATTCGTAATTCATTGACTCCTCGAGTTCTCTCAAGTTGTGTTCTTCAAACAGCCTAGTAAAAGTGTACTCTTTAAATCGTGATACCAGTTTTGTGGACGACCAGTTAGTTTGCGTTTTATTGCAGAGGTGTAATAAAATCAAATTGACCTTGTTTATTTAAGCCACTTCAGCGATCACAATTACCCTCGGGATGAATAGGTTTTGATTGCATTTGTACTTTGAAGGGCGCTTGTAGAATAGTTGTTGTTGTTTTTTTTTTTTCTTTTAATTTAGAGATCCCAGTTTTTTATTGATCTTGGACACTTTCTGAATAACCATTCAAAAATATAGTTCATTTAGCAGGATTTTCCCGCGATGTGTTTGTCTTTGTTGTAGTGCTGAAGAAATCATCTCCAATACACGTCCTTCGAATCAGGCTGCTTTAGTTTCAGCTGTCAATGGCTTCACAAAGTTTTTCGGTGGCCGTGCTTTTAACATACCTTGCATTCTCGAATCATGTGGTCTTTTTTTTTTTGGTAGATTCACTTGACAAACTTCCCACAATGTAAGCAGCTAACTTGTTAAAACGCCTGCGCATTGATGACATTGTGTTCCGTCGCAGAATACGCTATGGGGTCCCGTGAAATCAAAGTTGGGGCTGGTACCTGCAATGTTAGTGACGGCTTCTCATCCTTTTAAGGCGATCTATTTCCTTGGTTTCAAAGCGGGTGCGGAGGCTTTTGTTTTGTGAGAACCATCTAATTGAAGAAACAAACCTATATAATAATAAAACAAAATTTCTGAGCTCCCAGGCAAGTATCTAGTGTCGAGATTTTTTTATTTTTTTTTTTGGTAGATTCATCTGATTAAACGGACCCGGGTTATAGTGAAATCCGGGGTGTTGAAAGGTTTTAGTTGATATTCACATGTTGAATACTACATCACAGCCACAATCCGCGCCTTGAAGCACATTTCATTTGTGTGTTTGTGATTTTCTTAGCTCCTTTTGTAACCACAGATGGTTGTATAGTGTAGTGGTTATCACTTTCGGTTCTGATCCGAACAACCCCGGTTCGAATCCGGGTACGACCTTTTTTTTTTATTTTCTTAACAGTCTGTCGCAGATTCTTGTCTTTCTTTTTGCAGATTCATAATGGCACTCTGTATTTTCAGGGTTTTTGTTACAGTACTTTCCCGAGGATGATACGATATTGCTCCTTTAATCAGATGGATCTAACAAAAAATATTTTGGAATTGTTCCGTTCGTCACGTGGCGCGTTAATATATTGGGCACGTGACGTCCAGCATAATTTATATGCCAGACGGAGAGAAGTAAATATGAAGGTGATTGAACACTCTGCTAATTAAAAGGATAAGCATTAAGCCTTAATAAATAAGAGAAGATAAGAGTAGATCACCTTAATAAGGTTACTTTCCGTTACTACCGTACGCTTCAGGTACTAAAAATATCAGGATTAGCTTGTCAGTATTATCCTCCCAACCTTTTTTTTTTTTTTTTTTTTTAAGTAAACATCATATCACTGCAGGGAGGTAAACCCCACCACTAACGAAAATCTATAAAGAAAAAACTCATATTAAATCGCAACATTGGCTCAGGTGAGAAGGCGCGAGCACCCATTCACGAAATCTCCCAAAGACGATGTGAACCTCACAAATACTTCTGCCCATAACCAATGACAAACACTTGAATAAATTAACTAAATGCCATTGGCCCATAGGATATGTTTTCTTGAGGGCCCGTGACCATAGTTCATTTGACAAAGCGGCAAGACGTACATTCGTCTTTTTTTTTTTCCTGGTCCCTAAGCAAATAAATCCTGCGAACGACTAAAACAAACCAATTAAGGTTTCTCAGAATGTCAAGGGAAGAATTTAAAGGAGCTAGCATCTCCCTTGAGTGCATTGGAGCTTGAAAGCCGCCCAACTTTTGCCACCAAAAGTGCTCAACCTCACACTCATTGTAGAGGTGGGTAAACTTCTGATCGCTATAACAGCTTTTCGAACACAACCTGCATTCGAATCTTGACACCCCCACTTCATTATCATGAATGGGCAAATAGTAGCCTTGATTGAATAGATGAATGGCTGTGAGATCTTTTGCACCAACTATTCTTGTTTGTATAATTATTTTCAGAATCTTCGCCAGCGTTTCATCGTCTTCAATTCGGGGCGGATCACAAGGAAGCTCCCCGGGCAAAGTGTCGGAAGTTCTTCCTATTTGCGCTGGCTCAATGAACGAAACGCTGTACCTTAAATTGCTTCAATCTCATGAGGTTCTACATGTAATCTGTCCGGATGAGGCCCAACAGACACTGTCCAGTCAATGCACTCAAAGAATTGTTGCTCCTTCATCGTACTTAAAACCGGTCGTTAAAAGTCGCAAGTTCTTGCAACAATCTTCATCCAATCTTCGAAATAGTGACATTCACTGAGGGCGGTGACTGTCCATTGTAAGCTTTTGCAGAACATGTCAAACGTTTCGAACAAAACGTTGACAATGGTAGACCCGCGCCAAGCCTGATACTAGCTCGGCTACTGTTACGAATGACTTTCATCATTTTCTTTACTTTTGATAGCTTTATCTAATAAGAGGAGCAAAACTAAATAAATAATATTCAGAAAAAAACCTTTAAACAGCTCCCAGCTACGTGCATGTGATGTATCTCATCTTGAGTTTGAGCAATTTGGTGAACCAATCGTGTGCAGTCGTGATTATCGAGAGTAGAACACCCGCTGTATGACCTTGCAATTGTATTTTCATCTCTATGAGTCCATATCCGCCATGAGAAAGGTCCGGAGTGGGAAGTCATTGATGAAATGCATCCATAAACCCCTTTTAGTGGGATTCCTGGGTATACCGTATTCCATGCTTACTCACATCAGGGTTTAGGCCTTGATGTGGTCGGAGCTGCACTTTTTGAGGGGTTCGCTCCTATTAATTTCATTGCGCGTTTGGGTTTTGAAGAATTCAAACACTCGCATAGACGTTAGACTCCTTGGTCCGTGTTTCAAGACGGGCGACTTGCAACCATTACGCCAGCATCCTAGGATAAATCCGCAGGCCTCGGGATGAGATGGAAGTTGTGGAAGATGTATATAATGCTCGAGAGCTATATTTCCTTTTCTTTCTTCCTTCCCCTCGCCCCGATGCTGGCCCAACCAGAAGGTTGTGTCTGCTTGCAAGGACATTTTAGTCAACCTCATAAACACTAATTCGGACTAGAGTTTTCAGATGGTTGTATAGTGTAGTGGTTATCACTTTCGGTTCTGATCCGAACAACCCCGGTTCGAATCCGGGTATGACCTTTCTTTTTTACTTTTCCAACAATGGTAGCACTTGCAGAGTGCCAGTCATTTTCAAATTATGAAAAACACCGAGATTATGTATGTATGTGAACTATATTGAAAGGTTGCCGCTGGAGTTTTTCTCGCCGTCCACTTAACGCAGAGAATGCAAAAATCAGCCCCCAAGCTCCGGGTCTGGCAAGTACTATGTGCACTCTGGGCGCAACCGACAGGACCAGGGCCGGGCACGAGTGAAATCATACTGCAAGACTACTTGGCTTCTTCTTGTTGTGTTTCCAGGCTGAACGCTCACTCAATTATGACCAGACTCCTCTCGACTAGAATCTCACCTCTTTCACGGACTTTCTCTGTGCCCCGTATGGCGCTCAGGTATAAGAGCAACCCGTTTGCCGAACACATTCCTTCGCCCCCCAGACTTCCCAGGGAACAACAGGAGGAATTCGAGGCTCTACAAAAACTTGCCAACTCGCAGGCGGCTATTGACGAGTACAATAGACAAATTCTGGAGGATGGAGTCGCTTCCAGTGAGATCTCAACATCCTCTTCTAGCACCGATGTAGGCGTCACTACGCAGTATTTTAAGACCATTCCGGAGTTTGAGGGCGACAGAAACCCAGTTACTGGGGAGACAGGTGGACCCAAGCAGGATCCATTGAGACACAACGACTGGTCTTATAACGGTAGAGTCACTGATTTCTGAAGAGTCTTGTAGGAGAGGTTGCTCTTTGTTCTCGCGTATCCAATGGTCTCTGAAGCACGATGTGATCGTTCTAAATTTTGACCCCGGGAACTATCGAGCTTGGGGCTGGTCTCGACCTCTTGAGATTTTAAAGTGATTATGAGAAAGCCTGATTTTATATATGTAGGATGTCATGTGTGCTATTATAATAAAGAAGCGAGATTGAAAGGATCCCGTAGGCGTACCTGTCTCCGTTCGTACGTAGAGTAAACATGACAATGTACTTCACTGTCGTGCAGGATTTATGAAATTTACGGAAGTCCGTCATGAACTTTAAAAAACAGTGGACTGAGAATGTAATTCAGTGGATATCCATCCAGGGGATCTTACAAGGTGTGCTAGGCTATCTCAACTTGCTCATAGAGTCGCGTATTATTTGCGACGAAACAGATCTCAATTCTCATCTGGCATTTGTTCCCATTTCATTTGGATCCCAACAAAAAAATTAGTTTTATGTCTTTTCTGTGGATATTCAGTTTTCCTTCTTGTAGTATGCATTGTTTTAATAGAGTGGATAGTAAATTTCCATTTTTTATAAATGTTTTTAAATTGTTGTGGTTAATTCTTTTCACATTTTGCAGCTTATTTAGAATTGTAGTTACCACTGCTCTTGGAGCCCAAGAAAGAATATTCCAAATTAAGCTGGTTGAACAGAAAGCATAATTTCGAATGATATACTTATATAATACAATCCTGAGCAGAGATCCGAGCCAATTTGTCACTATTACAAATTCTATTCCCCATTGTTATAAGCATCAGTCATCTTCCGGGACCCGCGACTGATGGACATCGCGGGAGATGACATGTTGAGCCGAGTCGTAGAGTTAACCTTGCAGTGTCGTCAAGATGGACTTCGATCCCCTCGAGCTTTTCACGCCAACATCTAGCTCGTTCACAACTTCAATATCTAAAATTGACACTAGTTCCAACCACTTGAATTCGGCACGCCTCGTGGCTTCTAGTGACAAATCACGACCAGACGAGAAATGCGGTGCTGACGAAGATGAGCATATCGATGAAGAAGATGGGTTCTTGCCGATTCATATTCACGACTTACCTCTTCTACGATGTCTTCCCCCACTGAAAGTTCTCATTTCTTTTTTGAGGCTACTTTCCCCTGAAACAAGCCTTAATTTTGCACCTATCAGCCACACGCACAGGGAGGATACCCGAAGGATTGATCCTCTGCTTGTGCTTGCAAAAAAGAATGTCGATATGGACGTGGATGCATGGTTGTGGCTCCAGAAGTTTTGCCCGAGGTTTGGCACGGAGACCAGACTTGCGGACTTACCGCTTTTGGCCGATTCGTTGAAGAAAACTTTCTCCTCGCAGTACAATGCATGGCTTACACAACTCATTTCATGTGAGTTTGCATGGATCTCTCAGGATGAATCGACTGAAATCCAGACCTTGGCTGCCTTAAGAATCGCTGAAAACTGTGGCCGCACGGCGCAACCGGAGATGCTAAGGGCCATCGAAATCCCAATGCTCCCCACAAAACTCTTGTTAAAAGAACCGTCTCTCACATCAGACAATTTGGGCCTCAAGACTTGGGGCTCTTCTTTTGTTTTAGGCAGTAGACTTGCACTGCAGACTCATAAAGAATATCTCTTGGATCCTGTGCTTGAGCTTGGGGCAGGCACAGGTTTGGTGGGTATGGTGGCCTGTTGCCTAGGTCATACGACAATGCTTACGGACCTTGCGGAAATTGTGCCAAATTTGCAAAACAACATAGAGCTGAATGGAATTGAAAACGCTCGGGTGGCCGAGCTTGACTGGAGTAACCCAAAGAGCTTTCTCCAAAGATTTGGGAACGTCAAATACTCGACAATCATTTTGTCGGATCCGCTCTATTCGTCACACCACCCTCAATGGATTGTGAACATGCTTAATTTATTTCTTAGTCAAGAGAAAGATTCACGCGTGCTATTGCAAGTACCTGTTAGAAGGACTTTCGAGAAGGAAAGAGCCTCTTTATGGCGTTTGATGGAGGAGAACGGATATTTGGCGGCGGAGGAGTGTGAGGAGCTTGGGTACGATGATTTCGGCGAGTCCTCGTTCATATTCAAGAAGTATATTAGGGCGGATTGAGTAAAAGTTTGGGCAGAAACTGCGTATATTCTATATTGTTCATTTGTGTCGTCTCACTTTACTACAAAAAGTTCTTCAACTTCCGCAATTTCTTTGCAGCGTCTTGCAAAATCTCATCATCTTTGCAAACAGCAAATCTAACAGAGTTCTCTAAGGGGCTTCCTTTCCTAGTGCCTGGTTGGAGAAATTCGGTGGGCGGAATACCAACCACACCAATTTCCTTAATCAACCAGTAGACCAACTTGTAGTCATTTGTTCCACGGCCTTCAATATCAGCAGGGTATTTGTAGTCTTCTGCAATCTTCAATTTCTCGAAGTTGACAAGCAAAAAATAGCCACCCTGGGCCACGGTGTACGGCAAGCCCAAGTCATCGAAGACCGCCGAGAACAACTCATACTTCTTGGAGTAATCTTTTCTAGTGGTTTCGAAATATCCGTTATCACCAGAAAGGCTCAAGGCTTCGGAAACTGCTTGCTGCAAAGGTGCCGGGGCCGAGAAACAGATTCTGGTGTGAGCAGAGACCACATATTGGATCAATTCAGAAGGGCCCTGGATCCAGCCAATTCTCCACCCGGTAGCTGCAAAGGACTTTCCTGCTGATCCCACGGTCAAAGTTCTGTCTGCCAATTCAGGCAATACAGGCAAAGCAGCTGGTCTAGGGAATGAGGTATAGTACAAGTTCTCGTATACTTCGTCGGAAAGAAGAATTATGTTGTGCTTGATTGCCAATTTTCCTATGCGTACAAGTTCATCCTCATTGAATATCTTGCCAATTGGATTGTGTGGAGTGTTGATAACAATGATTTTTGTCTTTGGGGTGATGGCGTTCTCTAAGGCTTCCCAGTCGACTTCCCAATCATCACCAGTCGTGTTCCTGGAGCCGAAATCTTTGGGTGGTTTGATGCTGACAAACTTAACCTTGGCACCCGTCATCTCCACATTTGGGATATACTGGTCAAAAAATGGCTCAAAGACAATGGCCTCATCTCCCGGGGTCAAGAACCCAAAGAACACAGAGAACATGCCTTCGTTTGCTCCAGTGGTCACTACCAATTGCGAGGTATCAACAGTACGCCCGAAATCCTTGGAGTATTTTTCAGCCAAGCTTTTCAAAAGATTTGGGTTACCTCTGGGCGAGGCATACTGATTGAACTGAGGCTTGGCAAGAGAGTGGGAAACAGCGTCGATGGCAAAATCTGGCGGGTTGTACGAGTAGAAACCCTGGCCCAAATTGGTCACTGGGGCACCTAGCTCTTCTTGTGCAGCGGCGGCAGTTTCGTTAATGAGAGTCCACACATCTTTCTTGGATGGATTTTGTTGGAAGTAAGGGTTGTGCAACGAAGCTGGGTCTTTAGACAAGGAGGACATGTTGGCGACAGAGAATCGTTTGGTTAAATGAGGAAATGCTCTTTTCAAGTTGAGCATGCGGGGATGGCTATGCGGAAGATATGCCAGCTATTACAATTAGAAATTTGACGTGAATAAAATAGAGAAAGACCAGGCGGTCTGAGCTTTGTTACCAGCTTCCACAGTAATTCAGATCCTTTAAGATATAGGGGCAAGAGATCAATCCATATACTCTCAAGCCCGGCTTGTCGTGTGCGCGATAACCGGGTAAACCGGCCACGCGCCGGAATTGTCGATTTCCGAGGGCGTTTCATAGTTCAATTCGACGCCACTACATCAAAGACAACCAAAATCAACGAGTTCACAGACATGTATAGAGAGGAAAGAAAGAACCCAACACTTTCCAATGCATGCACTGTTTTTTTGTCAGGGTCGACGCTACCTTGACTTTGTCCTTTTTCATGTCACGTGTGATAACGAACATCGCGAGCCGGCCCGCCGGTTTCGGCCACAGGCTCTAATCAGCCGTCGCAATTCAACCATGACTATCCAAAGCACAAATATTTACCCAGTGATTCCCACAAAAAAATGTTCCGATAAAACTCTCGTGCAGGCTTGAGACCGCGAGAAACAGAGTCTCGGAATACGTTCATAGATTGGGGCATGAATTTTTTTCCATGTTACTGAAGCTTTGATTCTCACGTCATCGCTCGTCCCTTCCTCTCCAGGTATTAAACCTCCAAATATCGTCATGCCTAAGATTGGGGACCCGGCACCAAGCGCGGACATTATTTCGCCATCTCGTCTTGCATTCATCGATCACCTACAGGAGGTACGGGTGCGTGGCTGCAATCGCACAGCAGAGCTGAGAAGAGCCTTCTGCTTACCTGGAGACATTGTTTCAAAATCGCTATATTCTCCATGTTGACTAGAAGCATTATCGGCAGGGGCCTGTTAGGTTTGACACACAGCTTTAGTCCTGTCAGAGCTCTTCTGCTCAAACCAAATTTTTCCAAGCTCAAGTTGCGTGAGCAGCCTCCTGGAAACATTGTGGGGACGGTCAACGAGGCCTCAGAAATTCCACTCGTTAGTCCGTACGAAAGTAACTATCACTGGACTTACGAGAGGATTTTGTCTTTTGGACTTGTGCCAATGACAGTGTTCCCATTTATAATGGGAGTCGAATATCCTTATGTTGATACTGCGTTCTGCTTGACTCTCTTGTTCCACTCTCACTGTGGAATCAAGTCATGTATCATTGACTACATACCCGAGCGAGTGTATGGATTTTGGCACAAGGCAGCGGCCAAGTTGTTGACGCTAGGATCATTTATGTCAATGTATGGTATCTATGTCATTGAGACTTCTGAAAACGGGCTTTTCGATCTCATTTCGAGGCTATGGTCTGCCTAGGCATCAACAAGCTCACGAATGTTCGGCAAGAAAACAATGAGACCCGACCAGGGTGCCGTTTCGTCGAAATCTTGTATATACCAGGCATCTGTCATCAAGAAACATCATTGAACGAAGCGCGAGAATATCAATCATTCGAATGTACATCATACAGATATATTTGTCATAAAGCCCTCTGCAAAATCAATGTCTGTAATAAGTCATACGAGAACAGAGCCGTGAGAGCTTGTAGAATCTGCTTAAACGCCTGCAGGCGAAGGTGAAGTAAAGGTTTGGCTTCGCATCCTCCGTGATCCAGCGATTCATACAATTTGTACGAGCACACTGTCCTCTAGACTCATGAATGAATTAACGCTTTGCCATTAGTAGACACATGGATAAAAGTTGCTATAATACACCGAAGAACTGAAGTACAGACGATCTACACGAGAGGGCGAGCGCACTGATTCATATCAGGACTTCTTCCTTGTGCCTCATTTTATTGTCTTGGTCGATGGGGCCATTCTCGTAGAAAGCCGGGTGCGAAAGGCCCGAGTCTTGGTTCTCCTTGGCACGGCCTTGTGGATACTTTGCGGCCGAGCCAGGACGTGTTTCGTTCTGCGGAGTATCGACTTCACCTTCTGCGTTGATCTGAGCCTGTTTGTCAGGAGACTCACGGACCAAAAGAGTGAGCAGGCCCTGGATCCCGTTGTTTTGCATTGGTTCTTGTTCATGCGGGGAGTCTTCGTTTGACGCGTTCCCAGGCATATCATGCGCTTCATCAGTATTTGAAGAGTCAATGACACAAGGGGGTATTTCTTCAGCGAGACTAGCGTCACCATTCGTCTGAAGAGGAGATCGCGTCTCCTCCTCTGCATATGGTTTGGGTCTCTTTGCCGTGGGCTCGTCAGGATGATCATCCTCGTTTCTCTTCTGTTCTACATCGGGAATTTTGGGCCATTCTAAGCGCTCAAAACGGATAATTTGGGGGAGTTCAGCCAGCTGGCGTTCGTGCTCCAAAACCCCGAGCGATTCTCCAGCTGTGGTGCCTTCTGATAGCGGCAGGGCCTGCACCCGCGTATCCATATATGATAGTTCAGAGGAAGTGACCGACAAAACTCGTGCAAGTGCCGTTAGCCATTTTCGTGCCAGGATGACTGTATTGAGCGAATACCCACTTTCGTGGTATGCAAGTATAAGTTCGGCGACACGGTGGATGGTGAAGGGAGCCGCGTCTGCGAAAGAGCCGGCCAAATTGCGGGATATCACGCCCAACATTTTGTGGATGTCGTCAGTAATCAGGGCCGTTGGCGCGTTTGCATTTGTGGTGGCGGACTGGCGCACCAGGTCGGCCAAGGAATCAAGGAAATTGTGGAGAAGAGGCAAGATTTCAGCCTGCCAAAGCGCGTCGTCTCCTAGGCGTTTATTCGCCAAAACCGGCAATAACAATTCGCGGAGACGTTTGTCTATAGGCGGCACAGCTAGCCGGGCCATTTGTGCGGATACTGGGTGGTCTAGAAGCGAAATATGGGGGGATGGAAAGCGGGTGTTAAGTAGCTTTAGATAGCATGTTCAAAGTCGGTATCAAAGCTACTGTATGGAGCGGAAGTTCGCTGTCTGCTGGGCGCGCGTTCATGATATATCGCAGTTATCTGCAGTATTCACATTAGGTATATGTTCGTCAAAAGCACGTACTTGGGCTGTAGTGCCGCGCGGCAGTCCCGTGGCTCTTTCTTGTCAGACCACCCGGTTAGCCTTGTCAGATTCATGGATACGCAGCTGCTGCAGCCCACGTGACTGGGCCCGTAGGCCTGGCCGTCACGCGCCACTGGAGAGACGCGCCCTATTGCGAGAGTGCATCCAGCCGTGCATACCTGTCAGTCTCAGAAACTCGAAAATCTCAGGGAAAGAGTGAATCATGTAACCGGCATCGGACAAGAGGATCCAAGTGGAAGAACGAGGAAGAGATTTAGTGCGTCTCTCCTCTATTTAAATAATATTTTTTTTTAAAAAAAGAAGAGAAGCTAACAGAGTAGCCATGGTTTAATGCGAAGACGGATACAATGGGTGCTTCAACCATAACCTTGGTTGCGAATTTATGCCAACCGCTTTCATGACCGTGTTGAGATTATGCGTGGATGACCTAAAATAGTTGTAATATTCACTAGGTTTCTTGAGTGAAAAAGCCAGACGCACACAAAAATCTGCTGAGGCTTTAGCAGAATATATCTTGGGATGACACTTGTTTTCCTACACTTGGTTCCAGCTGGAAAGATCATTGACATGAACAAATGACGAGCAGTAAGAAACAAAAAAAAAGCTACACAGTGTTTCTTCCAGGCTGCTTTCTGAATGGGGACTTTATAAATTGTTAAAGATATTCCAAGCCTCATGAAGCTTGTGATACAAAGAAGCTGGCTTCACTTTTCTTTAATTTGAATCCTTTCTCTCTATTCGGCTATTGGTTGACAAGTGATAAGGACAGACTTTTCAATATAACTAGACGGAAACAGAAGGTGAACCTAAGGCCAGCATTAAAATCAGGCTTTTGGTTGTATTTACCAAAGTATTGGCTTTCAATGTATTATATCGAATAAAAATTAAAAGAATGACACCTTAAATTCGTATGGAAGTACAACATGAAGTAACAAATTCAAAGCTGATTATTATCATTGGCCACTACGCTGTTGAAAACTCTCTTTGAGCTATAAAATGTATCTCGAATAAAAATTCCACAAATTTGCTTTCTTTACAAAACGATGATCGAAGCTCTAAGCAAAAAAAGCGAACCAAACATTCTTGACGAAAGCACACTGTGCAGTAAATTATATCGATCATCTTTAGATAAGTGCTGCGTTCACATTTCTGAATTTGAGGCTGAAGTCACACGAGGAGAGAATCAAGGACACGTGAGTGGAATATGTGCGAGATGTAAATGAGCTACATTGGGGAAGCCCGCTCCTGAATTAAAATCATGGACACGGGGAGTAAGATACGCAGCATGCATTTATCCACACACAAAATACTTGGAAGCAGGTGTATGTTTATTAGATTCTTTTTCAAACTGGTTGACTGTCCGAAGGGAAATACTGTGTTCAAGACTTTGTCTGTTGTTGAAATCAACTCCGCCCTGCTTGTCCTTTATGGCATTACTCTTGATAAGTTGATTGAGAGCTGAAGCAAAACAGCTGCGCACCTCATAAGAATAAATGCAGAAATCCAGGAAATATTGAATTAGCTAAATTTATATTGATTGGCGTCAATGTTACACTGTCGAAAAAGGGTTGGATCTGTAATCTTCACCGTGAACCCGTACACCATATAAACACACCTTCATGAGAGTGCACTGAACAGAAGCCGAGTGCGAATGAAAAAAAAAAAGGACGATTAGAGACACTGACCTCACGAATTGTCTAGTACCAGCACGATGTCGATGTTCAGAATTGTGCCCCGATTCGCGAACGTGGCCAGATTCACACCCCGTGTATCTGTAGTTTCGTTCTCCCGTTGTCAATCTACTGCTGCGCAGATCAAGGCTGAGACACCTCAAACTGTTCAGATTGAAGAGCCCAAAATCGCTTTGACCGCGAAGGTCTTCCCGCTAGAGAAAGACCAAATCACAGAAAAAGATGTTGATGAGTGGTTAAAAGCCGTGCAGACGTTGAAATCGGGGAAGGCAACTCCAGAAACTGAGGCAGAGGTTTATCTCAGTCAACTTGCGCAACCGGAAGAATTCTTGAAAGAGGAGTTTGTTCCCACTGAGGAGCAGTTGAATGAAGTAGAGAGATACAGCAACAAGTCTGTTCCACTTCCCAACGACCCAGTTATCGAGAACTTCACCAACTTGATCATGAGAGACGGTAAAAAGGAACGCGCACAAATCAAACTTTCCAAGGCTCTTTACATAGTGTACTTGAAGACCAGACGCGACCCAGTGGAGGTATTATACGAGACTTTGGACAAGTTGGGTCCTTTGTTCCAGCTCAAAGTGAAGAAGACCGGTACTGCGAAGAATAGAACTGTGCCTTTTCCATTGAACCGCAGACAGAGAAACCGTTATGCTATTTTGTGGATCATGGGAGGTGCTGAGAAGAAGAAGTCGCTGGACTTCTCAGTGCGTTTGGCTGAGGAAATCATCGGAGCTTACGAGGGTAAGTCGCTGGGTTATGAGAAGAAAGCGCAGTTGCACAAGATGGCCATTACGAACAGAGCGTACATCGAGTTGTAATGAGTGAGGTTTGGACATTTTGGCTGAGAGTTGTACATAGAGATCATAGGTTAATCTTACGGGCTTCAAATGAAGCTGAAGAATTTTGGCATCATGCTGGTGGAATTTGGGCAGCCGAGTAGTGCCACCGTCACGTGACCCACATCGGCAATTAATTGCTGCAAAAGAAACAGCTCTCCGCAAATCAAGAAAAAAGATGCAGTGTAAACCTGTTTCTCCAAAAAGACTTTGATTTGGAAGGAATAAAGTGGTTCTGGTCACAACGGGACGTCCTTTTTCCACTTGTGCTTGTTAACTCTTTTTCTGTGAGCGTAGGCAGACTCGCACTCAGTTTTTTGCAATTTGGGCCAAGGCCACAGAAGCGAAAGTATGTACTAGAGGCCCCACCGAGGAAAAGCTCACGTTCCAGGCAAATTTGAAACGATCGTGTTTTTTTCTGTGACAGGAGTAAAGAAGAAGAGGAGACTAACGGAAAATTGACGTTTTATTGTTCATTGCAAGCCCCAAAAGACCAATTGTTGATTTTGAGAGTACGTCTTTTACATCAACCACTGCATAGTTTCCCGAAGCAAGGTAGAAGCCGATTGAGAACAAACACAAGAAGAAATAATTGCTTTGGAGAGTATGAGCTACTCTCCGAGTATTTATCCTGAGCGGAGAGAGAGTTTTGTGGGGAATATTGTGCGAGCAGTAGCATCGATCAATCTCGAGACATTGGAGACAGCATACCACAATGTCAGGTACAAATTAGACTACCATTTGATTCATGCACGGTTAAAGTACTATAGTAATTCCAAGAATCCGCGGGTTATCCAGACCAAGCTCAACAACCAGAGATTGCTCACATTGCGGACGAACCCACAAGATCCATACTTTGTCAAACCCGGAGAGTTTCTCACTTTGGGAAGCGCCGATAGGAATTACAATTCTGACACCCTCGATGGAGTATTGCACTACTACTATCACCCAGGCAGCTTGGACATAGAGTCCTGTCCCCCTGCGCTCTGCGAGAGTGATCGGAAGGAGGAAGCCGAAATTGTTCCAGCGGCTTTTGCTACTAGAAGTAAAGACGCTGGACCAAAACCTTTGGCAGGAAACCCATACAGAGGTGGATTTTCCCGGTACATTTCAGATGCGGAAAGGAAGAAGACTAAAATGGCTTTTACAAAAAAGTGGGACGATGAAACAGCAGTGTCATCAGACACTGCCACGGCATTAGGAAAGAAGAAAATGAGGCGTATTTTGACGAAAAAGTCATATGTTCCAGTGATTGAAGAAGAGGAAGCTGGCGCTCTATTAGACCTGCCTTTGGAAAGCTTGCTTCCACGATACCTTCAAAGCTCGTATAGCTCGCCGGTGACTTTTGCTGAAGAAGAGGCCCATGGCCAGCGCAAAAATAAACACGAGTACCAAAAAAGTGCCACGAGTGGGAATAACTCAGGGTCTCTCCTTGAGAAGGACTCGAGCTATGCAAATTACGCAAACTATTCAAATTTGTTGCAAGTGATATCGCCTGTTGAGAGTGTGAGCATGTTTAGGCAGAATTCCCCACGGTTCATGAGATCTCCGGGCGGGAACCGTGAGAGCCGTCCAGATGACAGAAAAGTCTGGCAATTGGTGCTCAGCGATATTTCACTCTCGGCGGCCAGGCTTTCCACCGGTAGCGAGGGGACCTCACGCGATGAGTTCGAGGATTTGAAAGGCGACCTTACCCACGCCAAGGTGAAAGAGCACCCCGATTTCTTTGCGGAGAATATGAGACAGGCGAAAGCGAAGTTCTACGGGCACGCCACAGAAGAGGGCGGAGACACAAAGAGAAATTCCTGAATGAAGGACACGGTATTTATCATGAGCTATAATGAACACATTGCATATTAAATGAATTCTACAGCGACGGCCCCGCGATTGCCCTCTGCAGCACCCAGGTGAAACTGTTGGGCCCATGGGATAGAGGAGGACGTCCAGAGTGTGAGGCTTTGCCATTGTCATATTTCCAGTAACTGATCGGTGAGGCTGTACAAGTAGCTACCGCGAAATGCGATTGAGATAGCACATATGGAATAGTGCTTTATGACAGAACGTGACAAGAGCCTGAATTGCGAGTATTGTATTCTTCTTTCTGGCCGCAGGACGTAGCTGGGGAGCCAGGTCGTGGCCCAGGGAAGGGAAAAAGAAAGCACGCTCATCTCGGGAATATTGTGGGTGTAATTTTAAAAGCTAGAGAACTTTGATAAAGACGCCAGGACGTTTCTGTCTTCGTGCCTCATAAATTGTGGACGAACCACAGAATCTTGTCAAGCAGTCTCTGGGTAGGATATATTAGCACGCGGCTCTGGCGTAGAAGCTGAGGCTTGCAACCAATTTTGCAGCCCCCCAGCGCCAGAGAAAAGCCAAACAAAATAGTGAACATATTTCTTTGCTAGTACCAACATGATCTTGAAAAAGAGACTTGAGCCTCGAGCCACGTGAGCCGCATGGGCAGACTCCCTTTTGCATCCACCGGGTCGCACGCTGCACTGCTACTAAACCTATACGAGTGGGGCCAGGTAATATCAGGAAGCCACCATGGGCCCAGGATTGTTATTTATATGTAATTTCTGTCAGTTACATTGGAGAGCATTGGAAAGCATTGCTCAAAGTGTCAGCTAGTTCGTGTCACATTGCTAGGTTACACGGTAGGAATCTGCAATGCTACATGTCCAGGACTAACCAAACACCGGCCCCAGGAATACACCTGGAAGTGGTGTTGCAGCCAACAGACAATTTGGAGATAACTAGAGGGAAATTGGAGGACATTTATAGGACGGAGGCAATTTGGGAATATATTAGAGCTCAAATTGGAGACGATTTGGAGACGATTTGGAGATAGTTCGAGGACAATTGGGAGACAATTGGAGGGAAATTAGAAGACAACTAGAAGACAGCTAGAAGACCATTAGAGAAAGACCAAAGGACCATTGTAAAAAAACCAGAAGACAATTAAAAGACTCTTCGAAGAAAACTAGAAGACAATCAAAAGACAATCAAAAGACAATCAAGAGACAAGTAAAAGACAAGTAAAGGACAATTAAAAGACAATCAAGAGACTATTGAAAGACAATTAAAAGACAATCAAGAGACTATTGAAAGAAAAGCAAAAGACTATCGAACGAAAATTAAGAGACTTTTGAAAGACAATCAAGAGACAACAAAAGACAATTAAAAGACTATCGAAAGAAAATTAAGAGACTATTGAAAGACAATCAAGAGACAATCAAAAGACAATCAAAAGACATCTAGTAGACATCTAGTAGACATCTAGTAGACATCTAGTAGACACCTAGTAGACACCTAGTAGACACCTAGTAGACACCTAGTAGACACCTAGTAGACACCTGGTAGACACCTAGTAGACACCTAGTCTAGAAGAAAACTACAAGGGAATTAAAAGGCCATTAGGAAAAAAACCACAAGAGGATTAAAAGACCATTAGACGAAAACTAGAAGACGATCAAATAACAATTAAAAGACCATTTAAAGAAAATCGAGAGACAACTAAAAGACATTCAAGAGACAAATCAAAGACAATCAAAAGCATCTAGTAGACAATTAAAAGACAATCAAGAGACAATCAAGAGACAATCAAGAGACAATCAAAACACCATCAGAAGAAAACTCGAAGCCAAGAGACAAGTATACACTCCCAGCAATTAATTGGTGTCTGACCAAAGTCCCCTCCAGCCCATGGCCCAGGCGCACCGCGCAGCCACGTCTGATACCAATACATCTCGTCAGACAGACAAGCACGCGCAGAGCCGGTAGCCGGATTGCCCCATGACCCGTCAATCCCACGACCAAGCACCAGGACCCAGCCAGCCCAAACAAAATAATTTATAGTCTCAGCCAAACACCCAGCCAAACACCCAAACAAAATACCCCAAACAAAATACCCCAACCAAAAAATCCCAACCAAAAAATCCCAACCAAAAAATCCCAACCAAAAAATCCCAACCAAAAAATCCCAACCAAAAAATCCCAACCAAAAAATCCCAACCAAAAAATCCCAGACAGAATACCCCAAACCAAATGTCCCGAAAGCCCCAGACGCCAGTCGCACCACGGCCCGGGCCGCTCCTGCACACGCCGCGGCGCCATTCCCGCCGCGTTCATTGGCCAGCAGGCAAACTTTTCCTCGCCGCGCCAGCCCGCGGCCTGCATGCACTCCCGCCAACCGGAGAGCGCTTTTCTCACCTCTCAACTTCAGCTCGCAATCCTCCATCCGCCCTCCCCTCTACAACCACACCTTCTCGCCTACCATGATCCGTGGACTCCGCATGGGCGCCGCCGCCGCGCGCCGCCTCGTCAGCACCTCCAATTCCGCCACCAAATACTCCACGTTGTCCAACGGCGTGACCGTGGCCACCGAGCACAACCCGCTCGCCCCCTCGGCGGCTATCGGAGTCTTTTTCGGCGCCGGCTCGCGGGCCGAGACGCCATACAACAACGGCGTGGCCGCGTTGGCCGCGTCCGTGTTGGGCGCCGGGCTCCACAACGGCGTGTTGCTCTCGTCGCTCAGCACCAGGGAGACCAACGCCATCGTGGCCCAGAGCACCAACGCCGACGTGGCCACGGCGGCCCAGACGCTTGCGCAGATCGTGTCGCAGAGCACGGAGGCCGTGTCCCGCGCCGACCTCGAGGCTGCCAAGCGGGCCCAGGCCGCCCGCGCCGCGGCCGTGGAAAACTCGCCCTCGCAGATGGTCTTGGAGCACTTGAACGCGTCCGCGTTCCAGGGCTACTCGCTCGGCTTGCCCACGTTGGGAACGGCCGAGAGCATCGGCGACTTGGAGAAGTCCGACGTGCTCCGCTTGTTGGAGAAGCACTTGGTGGGCTCCAACACCGTGGTGTCCGCGTGCGGGAACTTCGAGCACGACGCCTTGGTGGACGCCTTGGAGGGCTCGTTGGCCGTGCCCGCGGGCATCAAGCCCGCCGTGGCGCCCGCGTCGTTCTTGGGCTCGGAGGTGCGCATGAGAGACGACACCAACCCCAAGGCGTTCGTGTCCATCGCCGCGCAGGGCGAGGGCGTCAACTCGCCCGCGTACCACGTGGCCAAGGTGGCCGCGGCCGTCCTCGGCGACTTTGACCACAGCGCCGCCGTGGCCAAGTTCACATCGCCCAAGTTGGCCTCCATCGTGCAGGAGTACCACATCGTGGACAAGTACACCCACTTCTCCAACTCCTACTCCGACACCGGCTTGTGGGGCTTCAACGCGGAGATCTCCAACCTCTCGCAGATCGACGACTTCGTGCACTTCACCTTGAAGGAGTGGAACCGCTTGTCCGTGTCCGTCACCGACGCCGAGGTCGCGCGGGGCAAGGCCGCGGCCAAGACCGCGTTGTTGGCCTCGTTGAACTCGCCGCTCGCCATCGCCTCCGAGGTCGCCAACAAGGTCTTGTTGCAGGGCTACAAGGCTTCCATCTCCCAGGAATTGGACGCCATCGACGCCATCACCACCAAGGACGTCAAGGCCTGGGCTTCCGCGGCCTTGTGGGACAAGGACATCGTCATTGCAGGCACCGGCTCCATCGAGGGCTTGTTGGACTACAACAGATGCAGAAACGACATGGCCATGTTGAGAATCTAGAGGCCCCCGCCGCCACGCGGCGCCGTGGGATCGCCATGTGTAAAACGTTCTGCCGGTCTTTTATTATATAACTGCATCAGACATTCCTCGCGAAGTCAATCTTAGGAAAAATACACAAAAAAATCATCGGTCTCCGCGGGGCCTCACATGAGCCCGCTCTGCTTCAAGTTCTGTTGTATCATCATGTCCGTCACAGCGTTGAGCACGAACCGCATGGCATCCGTGTCCGTGGCGCACGTGCGATGGACGTATATTGGTTTTCTTGTCCGGTTCAATTTCAAAAGCGACTCTTCAAAATAGTCTAGCACATGCCCGACGTCGAGCGGGTCCCGGTTGTAGTCGGGGAAATGGTTTTGGAACGGCGAATGCGGGAGCTTGCGCTCGAGCAAATCGACCTTGTTCAAAAACAAAATGAACGGCGTGTTGACAAACCACTTGGCGTTGCACAAGGACTCAAACAACGCAAAAGACTCGTCTATGCGGTTCACCCGGCCGTCCTCGTACAAGGTCTGGTCGTACTCCAGCACGGCAAGAACAAAGATAATGGCGTTGATGTCCTGGAAAAAGTGGATCCATTTCTTCCGCTCCGACCGCTGCCCACCCGCGTCTAGCACTTTCAAGACCGTGTCCTTGACATGGAATGTGTTTTGCGTGATTCCCGTTGTTTTGATCCGGCCCATGATGATGTCTCTATCGGTGCAACAGTAGTTGGGGTCTTGGAATTTGGACGCATTGTCGAAATAGTACAGGGCCGAAGATTCTAGCTGGAACTTGTGTGCCTGGTCAAAGCATGCCTTCACTCCTTTATCTCGGTTCCATAATTCAGTGATGGCCCGTGCGATTTCTTGCCTGCTGTGGGGCACGCTTGGCTTTATTTCATCAACAGAGTCGTCCTCCGTTAGCAACAGAATGTTGGGAAGGTCCGCGTCTTCGTCGCGAGAGGACCGCCGGACCTTGTTGCCGTATCCAATCGCGTAATCATTCACAAAAGACTCGTCGGCCTCCCCGTAATCATGAATGCCCTTGGTGGCGAGAATCAATCTTTTGTGTGGTATAAGAGGAGAATTGGGCCGATCGCAGTCCAACGGGATCTTGAATTTCCTGGCATTTAGCAAAAGCATCTTCATGGACTCGATCATGTCCACCCATATAACGTCGGAATACTTCTTGCGCTCGAAATCAGTGAAGCTGGAATTATGCAATAATCTCATTTGCTTGAGCACAGTCGATTTTCCTGAATCTCCAGCCCCCAAGAGGAAAAGACGAATTAGGTTGGCGTCCTGTTTCTTCTTTTGGTTTAGAGAACGATCTATGGCATCAGAAACAAGACGCTGCTGATCAATTAGCACCTCCAGCTCCCCGGCTGTACTAGCTACGCATCCCATTACTTGAATATAGTGCTTTTAAGTGTTCACAGTAGTGTTGTCCTATCACTTAAAGAAGCGGGGTAATTCGCAGGGCTGTTGGCAAAAATCTGTCTCGACTGAACAAAATCCAGTACTTTACTCGCACCGTTGCAGATGTGTTTCAGATGTGAATCAACCTTTTCTGCGGACTGTAAATTCTTCGACGCCCGGGTTGCGATTCTGCATCCTCCTTGTTCTTTATAAAAGCGGCCAACTCTCCCCATAAGTTTGCAGGATAAGCAAGGCAGATGCACGCGAGGGATGTGTGCAGGGTGACACACACAAAACTTCTAGTTTAGGAAGTTTCTTCTCACTTTGCCCGTATACCTAGAGATCAAATTTCCAAGGTAGGACGACTATGGGCAAAAACTCGCTTCCAATCTTCCAGCGAAATTGTAGTTCTTCACGCGCCTATTTAATTTCTGCCGCACCCATATCAGGCAAAAAGTCTCTTTCGGCTTCCCAGGCTTGGGGGCTATGCAGGTCTGGGCGATACACATCAGAACTTGAAACATGTTTGGCTGCGAGTTGAGAAGGGAATCGGTTTCCGCGTTTGATGAAGAATCGTAAGATAATAAAACAGACCCGTCACATGTTTCTTCTTGCAGTTCTATATGGTGAATGAATTTGCATAGATTGTCTAAAAAGAGTGTACCCTCTTGAACATTTCTCAGCATGGATCTGGAGCATTTGCTTACGCTTTAAATGGAGTTTTTTCGGCTTAATACCCATTTGAAGACGATAGAAAAGGTAATCGATTGTCATAACTAAAAAATGTACTTATCCAAAATAACACAAACCAATTGTTGCCTTTAGGAATAATCGTATTACCATTTTGTCGGTCTTCTGAGTGATACCCAGAAGTAGCGTGTTTTGAAGCTTTTCGTTGGTCATGCAATGGAAGCTTTGATTATCACTAAACCTGGAAATATCCGCGGAGTTAAAGCCCATAGCGGGTTGCATCAAGCAGTCTTGCATCACACAAAAGCTGGCCCATACCTAATGTGCGCCCAGCAGTGGTCATGATGGCCGCACTTGTGTGCAGCTGTGCAAGCGGCCTAAACAAATGAGACAACAGTAAGGTATATGCCAATGGTCACCAGGCCGAGCACTGCGCACAGCTTGAAAAAGGTTATTAGGTTCCATCTCCTCAACGTAAGAAGCATTTCTGCTTTCCACACACGAAACTGCTGCTGCAACTTCTCCCCAGCACTTAGTGTGGTTTTGGTGTAGTTTGAGAGGGGCGCAAGCGAGGCAGCAGGCGAGTCATCGCCTTCAAAGAACTTCGACATGCGCTTGGACATAGGCGCCTGGCCGCGCTCCAAGAAAATGGCGGTGACCTGCTCCGAGGGCAAAACGGCATAGACGTACCTGCGCAGCTTGATGCTGGAGAAAAGCAAGAGAAGCCCTGAGCACACGGCAAGGGCCACGTAAACGACCACGTTGACGTATGGCCGGGGCAAGTAGCATATCTCCGTGTGGTAATTCAACGTATCGCCGCCCGCTGAAAATGAGAGCAACTGCACCGCGGGCCGCTTGATGCCCATGGCCATGCTGATGGACTTGACAGTGACTTCCCGCGTGGCGTCCAGGTGCTGCACGTCACAGTAGTCGTGGTCGTCGCCCGAGTAAATCAAGTCTGGCTGGATGAGGCCCAAAAGCTCGGCCAGCACTTCGGCCGTCAACTCCAGCTGGTACTGGTACCCCACGTTCTGCCACAACTCGCGGGACTCGCGAAGCGGGCCACACGAGAGCTGGGCCGAGTCTCTGTAAAAAGGCACGTGCGAAAGCAAGACTCTCGGGCGCTGTTTCGGCGGGAGCAGGCGCACGAAGTGGCGGACCTCCTCGCTGATGGCCGCGTTGGAGGACGAGTACGACACCGAGTCTAGCACGATCAAGTCGACGCCGTTGATGCTGTGCACCGCGTTGGCAGCGCCAAAGTGCGAGACAAAGCGCTCGCGCAGCGGGAGCTTCACGCCGTCGCCAAAGCCAATGTCGTGGTTTCCGGCCACGTTTGTGAACCAGCGGTCGCCGCGCGGGTACTCCGGCCAGCGGTTGAAAATGCGCTCGAAGCGGCGGAACTCGGCCTCGAAATACGCGTCCAGCGCCAGCCGGCCGTTGTCGAGATAGTCGCCCAAAAACACGATGTAGTCCGGCGCAAGATGCGTGACCAACGCCCTGTAGTTCTGCTTCAAGTACACGTCCACCGTGTGCTTCGAGAGGCCCAACAACACGCCGTTGCGCCCGGGATACGTGTGGTTATCTATGAGCTGCGGATCGGCCACCAAGAGCACGTTCGTTTGCGCCTCAGGCTCCACCAGATGCCATAGACACCGGCGTGCAAATAGCATGGGCACCACGTGCTCGTGGTATACAAAAAGGACTAGCCAAAGGGACGTCAAGAGCACCATGATCCCGGCCATGTTGCGGAACCGGGGTAGAAGCGGCATGGTCTATGGAATGCGGGCCGCGTGGGGGCAGGGCGGAATGTTTGTTCAAAATGGAGAGAGGGGAGGGGAGGCCTCGAAATGGTGGCGTCCTTCTGCTCTTGCGAGTGTTGTTTGTATGGCTCCTGTTTGGTGCCAACAGATGCACTGAGATGCTGAGAGGCCTGGGGCGAGATGTCTTGATTTGTGCGTGGGGCCACAGAAAAAAGACGCTCCAGGGCCGCGTTGATGGCACGCGCTCTGTATTGCCACGGCATTGTATTTTCATTTTTTGGTCACTGTGTGGTCTCATGGTGGACATTAAATAGCCGGGAAGCTTTGGAGGCATGCATCAAGTGGGCCGTGATTTCTGAGGAGGTGTATTGGCGAGGACGTACTCTAAGCGTGTTGGGCTGGAACGCTATCGTGTTTCGCTGGTGACTTTTTCGCAATCTGTCTCGCTGGTGCGGTGCTTGAGTACCATACTTCTTGAATGTGCTTGAGTACCATACTTCTTGAATTTGCTTGAGTACCAGACTTCTTGAGTATCGTGTTGCTATGGTATCGTAGTATCAGTGATGGAATTACTGTCCCACGCCCCTGTACTTATGTGTCATTTGCTACTGTTGTGGGAAGCCTAGAAGGTTTCGTCACTACGTTTATGGAAAACTGTGAAAATCGCACTACTGCCCTGAAATATTGCGCCGCCGCGCCAATATATTGTATGGCTACCGTGATATTCTGTCTCCAACATTGTGCCACTACATCTTATTCGGTTTTCGTACAACTTCGTTATGACTCACGCGCTATGTATCTTGGCCTTGTGATAAAGTTTTACAACATCCAGAGCCGCAATACGACATGTGTGGGTATCTGGCATGTTAGAGTATTCTAGCCTGGGTGTCACGGCAACACCCCTGCTCATAATTGGGGATTTGACCACTTTTTCCGACTCCCGATTTTTTTACCTCTTGAACTTTCAGCTTGTGTCAACGAGTGCTTGAAATGCTTAAGTAATCCAGTCTTTCTGGGTTTCGCCAGTGCATCATCCACTCTCAATTCTCACTCAAGACATTTTTTGAAATCGGTGGCCAAGGAAAGAGAACCCCAAAATCATCCGCGGCCCTTTATTTCCAGGCCTTATGGCATGTCGCCTCGAGGAAAGTAAACAGAGACAAAATACCGATCCATGTCGTTGGCATATGTGAAACTATAAACTCATGTTTGTCCATGACATCTGTCTGTTTTCTTAGAGCTCACTCGTATTATATATTGCGTAACTAGCGAGAGTTTTGTAAGCTCCCGCGGGTGGAATATCAGCCAAATCAAAAGTCGCAAGAGAAAAAGAGAAAAAGAAGTTCAAGACAACAAAATCTCCCTGTGCTCGAGATACCACTACAATTCCATCACCGTATCCCGAAGCGGTGTACGACGCGATGGTCAGCTTGCCATACTGTATACCTGCCAAAGCCTTCCTTCCGCGCATCGTGATAGACATGCGCTATACGACTCACAGAAATTTGTTGGATATAGCGTATTACACCGTACTCCTCTGAAAATGGAGAATGGTCTCTTAAATTGGGTGCTTCTTGCCCTTCTTGTGACGGCTCTCCTATATAGACAATTTTTGGTGTTTACACGTGACGTGCCTGACGAATATCTCAATGAGCAGAGTGTCATAGAATCTATCCGAAAGCCCAATGAGCTGGCGGTTCACAAGTCCACGAAACTCGACTATTCTCAGGGACTCCGCGTAGGTCTAGGCATTCGCTATTCCAGCTACAAATTGCGGAATGGCAATTTATATGATATCTGGGAACTCGCCATGGGGCACGCCAAGAAAGATCCCACGAAGTCGGTTTTTTTCGACCAGAAGCCGGTTCAAATTGCACGGTTGAATAGTCTGGCGTCTCAGGTCAGAAAACTATTGTCTGAATTGGCATCGGAGGAAGACATAGACGAAGTTTGTATACACAAGAATCTCGTGTTCTCAGATCCAGAAGCGTTTACTGTACTTTTGGCATGTTTTACTTCTCAAACAACAGTCCACATATACGATGAAAGCTGCTTAGATGACCAGAACGGGAATACTTTGGATGTCCAAAGAGAAGAGGGTGATCTTGTTATATACCGGGGCTCAAGACTAGTTCTGAATATGACACGAACCATCGACACAGACATTACTAACATGTCCTTTGTTAATGAGTACAGCTCCGAAAAAGATCGTGGTATCGCCTTGAAGGTGTCTTGCAGAGCCAATCACATGGCCATGACTAGCACGAACTTTGTTCAGACAAACTTGGTATCTGCAGTGGCAAGTTGCATTAAACACTTCCCGCCCCAGCACCACATATCATCCGATGATCGTATGGCAGTATTGAACAACACAGCTTCAATGGAGGGCCTTGTGAATGGCTTGGTGAAAGTGCTAGTGTCTTTTGTTACAGGGGCAGAGCTTCATCTCGCTTCTAGTCTCGACACATGTGTTGCCCTGAAACCCACAATTATTCTGGCACCCACTGACGTGGTGAGCACCATGTATAAGAAACCTGCGGGTCTTGACCGGCTTTTGAAACCCCACAGGCTTTATTCCTTGGCGTGCAATAGATTCAGTGGTCTTATACAGAACAAGCCGCATCCTGACTTGCGATTGGTGATCGCCCATCGCTCAATTGGCTCCACTTCAGTATCGCCTGACTGGAGACAAATAAGTGCGTCCCTCGCTGCGCATGTTGTTGAAGAGTCCGGGTATTTCCATGCAGCTGGCCCTATATTAGTGAGTGACTTCTTCGACTTCCGTTCGTTTTCTCGAGAGCTTTCAGCCCAGACACGCACACACGGAGCCGTGGCTCAGTCCAATGAATTGAAGCTCGTGAATTTTGACGGGGTTTCTGGAAAAATTGCCGCTCGCGGATACAATTTCGGCAAGGCAAAAACAGTCATGGATAAGGTGGGAGAGACCATAGTCACTCCCGACGAGGATGGATTTTACCAACTCCCAGTCCAGGGGCGCTGGGGCCTGGATGGATGCATGTATGTGATGAGGGTTTAGCACCTCGTCCGAGCCGAAAAGCTGAACTTACTGGCACGCCTTGCCCTTGTCATTTTCTCGAAGAAGGATCTTTGCACTTCAAGAATGCGTTCTGAGGCTTACGCCAGCCCAGTTTGCCAATCGCTTGAAGAAATCTACAATTTCCCATAAGAAAACAACTCTGCTGAAAATGGTTCCAAAAGCAGCGCGTTTTGGCAGCAGCTCATATTCCAGGGTCGGCGTCTGCAGTTTCGGTTTCATCACCTTGCACCCCTATGGATTTCTTTCCAACATCCTCTCCTTCGCCTGACTGCACATTGAGGTGACCAGCTGTATTATGCGGCTGCGCTTCATGTTCCACTTCAGCATCAGGAGTTTGGCCGCCTGTTGTGTCCGTGTGTTGTGGTGACTCGATTCCAGTTGGGGCTATATTTGTATCTTCGGGTTCGTCGCGCGGGGCATCATCCAGCTTAACATCGGATGTTGCACCGTCATAGAACGTTGCCCATAGCCTGCTGGCATCCTGGAAGCCATTTCCGACTTGTATAGAGTCTTTCAATGAGCGGTTCAAGATATCTAGATTGTAGACAACAGAGTCCATGGCAGCAGTGATCTCCTGCACAAGCTGATCTCGCTGGCTCTCAAACGACGGGGCCAAGGCACTGGCGTCTTGTTCCGGACGGCTCATATTAAATCAAAGTCACTAAAGTTTGTGAGGCAAATTGACGATGGTTTTACGGATCCCTTGAACTACGTCGTATACCTAGCAACGACGCGTTGCAAACATACACCTGTACACCTCGCATCGATGCCGGGTGCTACTTAAGTTGGAATTTTTTTCTCCACCTTTGGGTCTTTTTTCTTTACTCAATTTTCGGGCAATTACATTGAGCGTCCGTGTAGGACCCCGGTCCACCACAGCGGATGCACTCAGAAGCCCGAGAGATCAACTGCAGCGAATATTCTGTTGTAGCTCTTACCGGTAGAGCTTTGACCCTACGATCGCTCCAACATACCAACAGCAATAACACCAATGTTAATTTGCTGTGAGAGGTGAACGTGTAAAAACAGTAGTGTAGGCGCCATACATATAGAGTAGATCCCGGAGTTCTGATTAGAAGTTCTTTTGAAGGACGACTAGATTTCGGGTCGTGACTACGTATACGGATCTGCTCAAAGCTTGCCAAAACCAAGGGCCCGATGAAAGGTGAACCTCGTTCAAGGTAGAGTATGTACGGAGAGCTTTTGCCAGCGAGAGCAAGTATCATTACCTCTATCTTCATTGATAGTACACATTATATTACATACAAGGCTGATCTCAAACCCACGAAGTTTGAGGCTGGCCTTTCACATTATGTTTTCCAAGCAGGCATGTGGGACCTGCTTGTGTTCCTTTCCCAATTATGTTTCCCTCGTGATTTTCCTTCCTGTTCTGAAGGTCGAAGTCCCGTTGACTCCATTTGCCAATTCATGCTTTGCACACTCGTCGCTATATCTTCTTTCCCAAACACAACGAGACAGAGCAAGGAGCAGACTTTCTGGAGGCGGGCCCCTTCAAGCTGCAGCGACGTACGTAATCCTTTTTCTCGTCAAATTTCGAGAAGGAGCAAGGGCTTTTCCCCGGCGCATTTTGGCTGGTGTTCAGACCGGCGGAGGTCATGGAAGAGGCCGAGGAAGCTGTTTTCTTCTTGAAGAAGAGAGTCATTTTAAGTCAGGCTGGAACTTTCGGTGTCAGCAAAACGAAATGGGGTTTGATTATTGAATAGTTTGAGAGCCTCTCGAAATCCGGAGCTTGCGATTGTCTTGGTCCTTCACCAAATGTGTCTTACCTGCTGGTGAGAGCTAAAGACCCATAATTAACTTGGTGGCGACAGGCAGAGTAAAACACAAAAAATAACAGCTGATGGGCCGACAGATATTGTTTAGCCGACTTAAAAAGAAAAAGGGTGGGTTCACGGATGGGAGTTAGCTTTAGGCTAATGAAAATATTTTTTTTTTTTTTTGGTTCTTCACACAATCCCGTTCGCAGCTCCACTGAGGGACAATGCTTCGTATGATAATTCACTACTTGTGAGCGGCTCAAGGAACAATAATATGATGCGGGCTGAATTTGGATATGCCAGATCAGTGGCAATTGCTGTTTTGGGTCCCGGGAAGTTCAGATATTGTGCCTGAATTTATACTGAAAAAAAAAAGGAAAGTGACTCTAAGCTACTCAGGAGAAGCTCTCACCATATATATTGGAGGGGGGTGAATTATGACGACATGAGAGTTTCCGTTTCTAGCTGACACCAATGGAGTAAGAAACAATACACCAGTCGCATGGCCTTGGGGCAGGAAAATCCCTCATTGGCCTGCGTGGGGATGCTGCGCGAAGCATTTTTTTTGAGGCATTTTCTGTTTTGCTGTTTTGGGCTGTTTCTGCCTGCGGGCACTGGGGGTCCTCGCACTTTCCGCCTCTTAGGGCCTATGCGGCTCCACAAATTATCGGGGCGTTCAGGCGGACGTGGAATTGGCCCGACCTGACATATGTTTTGCAACAAGCGAGTTGTTAAAGTATCAGTAATATAAATTGCAGACACAAAATCCCTGCGGCAATGGCTGATTTGAATCCGACTTAATTGACGGTGACTTGATACATTCTTCAAAGCTCGAACCCCTTGAAGAGGAGTAACACTCGTGACCCAACCAAAAAGTGAGACCAGGGCAAAACATGTGAACTCAAAAACCAGCGTCAGCAATGCGAGCCCGTAATCCGTAATATATGCCCTTACATCTTTCGGAACATGTTTTGGCTCAGGGCTTTTTACTTGCACTGTCTCTGGCTCTTCGAAGAACACATTATACGATGTAGCCACGAAATGTCTAATTTCTAGCAACTCTTTGATTGGCTGGGGAACGAAAGCGTGGTGCCTTCCCATGGCGTCACGTGACCAGACATGTGTCGGGTACTTTCCACCATGCCGCAGGAGGTAATAATAGGGCCTTTGGATGGCGCAGGGAATAACGTCACGCCTGAATTGCCACTAGTTGAAGGGGCTCCGAGATATGTCTCGGCGTTTTGCGTAAAAAGTAAATAACCAGTTGTTGTTTCTGTTGGGCATGTGCGCCTCCTCGCTCACCTGGAGTTGACAAGAATAGACAATAGAATCAAAAATATTCTTATAGCAGAAAGCGGATCGTGGGCCCCCTGGTCATTCCCAACTGAAAAAGGATCCACGGAATCTCCTGATTTCTTGTTAGAAGAGGAAGCTGCGGCGGTTTGGCTGACCTGGTGCATCTAGGATTTTGGAAATTGCGACGAAGGTTATTTCCGTCTTGCGACCGGGTCTTCAGTTTTAAGGATGAACCTCACAGCCAGTCGGAATAAAAAGAAGTCTCAATCACTTCCCCGTATTGTTAATCAATTACGAAACTTAGCTCGTCCAGTTTTTGCTTGTCAGTGCTGCATGATCAGAGTTCAGTTCCACTTTCCGGATCATTTGTTGTTTCATGTAATTTGGCATTCTTGTGAGAAATCAGGAGAACACTGCAGTCTTGAAGACACCATGAAGTATATATCCGCTCCTAAAGAAAACAGCTCTAATTATTGCTCCTCTTTCTGCGCTTTTGCGTATTAGTTCCTCTGATTAAAAGGTGTGCGGTCAAGCCACCACTATACACTGTGAATTTTATCAAACAACTGTCCACGTAAGCGATCACAGCCACCGAACTTGAATGTCTCCTGCTACATTCTTGCAAACATCTCGCAAAATGGGCAACTAAAATTCTTTTCAAATATCGGCTTATCGCCCCAGGTCCACCGTTCCTGTACCTTAGCTGATCAATCTTAGAACTACGGGCTCTTTTCCATCTGTAATGTCGGAAAGAAAGGCAATCAATAAGTACTATCCGCCGGACTGGGATCCGTCGAAGGTTCCAAAGAAAAAGAAAAACACAAACCCCAATGCAGAGAAGGTGCGCCTTATGGTGCCTTTCTCTATGAAATGCTTGCAGTGCCTGGAGTACATCTCATCAAGACGCAAATTCAATGCCCGCAAGGAAATCACCAACGAGAAGTACATGGGGATTAAAATCATAAAATTTCATATCAAATGCCCGCGATGTAACTTCTCGCTACTGTTTCAAACAGACCCGAAGTCTGCCGGGTTCATCCCAGTGGCTGGGTGCACGCGAAACTACGAGTCCTTATCTACTACTGAAGCCATAAAACCTCTTGAAACCGAGGACGAGATTTTGGAACGGCTCGAGCGGCAGGAGAAAGAAGATCAGCAGTTTCAGGAACAGCAACAGAAGCGAAAGAATAATCCGTTCTGGCTGCGCCAGACACTGGACTCATCGAAGGACATCATGTCAAACCTCGAAGACAAGTTGATCGAACAGAAACGCGAGCAAGAGGTCCATGATCATCTTCTATATCTACAAGCAAAGGCCAACAAACTTCAACAATCTGGCGGTGAAGACTATCTTGTTAATCATGCACAACAGAAGCTTCGGGTAGATTCGAAACGTGATAGAGAAGACGATGACTTGGCGGCTCAGGTTGATCAGAAGGTTAATGAGACGCCGCACAAGAACACAGAGATTGAGCTGAAAGTTATTCCAACTGTGCCTGGGAGCTTCACAGTACGAAAAGCCAAAATCCGGAAGCTAAATGCTGTTGACTCTGGAGCAACGCGAACGTCTGCTGATACAGAACTTAAGAGCTCACTGGTTTCGAAATCGAAGGAGTCACTGCCTCAAAGTAGAGAAGTCGGATCTATTTTTGGAAACTATGACTCCTCTGAAGAAGAGTAGTGGGATTTTTGCTCTTTTGAAAAAATAACTCTAATGCACTATGCCACATTTGACCAAGATGGTGTTTATCAGACGAGGACTTCTCCACTGACAAACGAGTGGTCCTCAAGAACTTCTCGACGTCTTGATTTAGCCAGGATTCAATCCTTCACTCACCCACTTACAATGCCTTCAACTTTGAATTGGCTGACAAGCTTTCATGACGCCAAGCGGCGTATATCCCGTATGCAGCGCTTCATTTCAATCAATCGTCGAGTAGCCATGGCAAGTGTCTCTACAGAAAGTATGAGCTGGCACTAATTTGATAGCGATGCTAAATTGTTCAATAGTAAAAGAGCTTTGGGCTTACTTTGGCCAGCGTATGCGTGATCACTCTAATTTTGCTGGGTTGATCATGGCCAACATTGGTGCAATAGGGGAGATCCGAAACGTAGAAACTGTCTGTATGTTGTCTTCATAAGAGTGTATCCTGACGAGTTGTTCATATATAGATATCTTGACAAGCCCAAACAATGTCATTTTGCGCGATTCCAACCCAACGTCATCTTCCTTCAATGTTTGATACACTCATGTGTATACGAAGTTGTTGAGTGTGACGACTTCATTTTCTGGTGCTGGCACTGACTGGTGATATTTCTCCTTTATATCCTGTAGGCGATCAATGAGTGGGCCAACCATTTTGGAATCAATGTCCTTGCGACACAAAAGAGCGCCACGAACATATTCGACAGAACAATCGTAGTATGTCTCGAGAATCTCATGTTCCCATATTTCAGGGACCTCCTCGAAAACGTTCTCACATGTGGCCAACGTGGTCAAAAATTCAAGAGAGCTTAAGCTTTTCACCAAGTACAACACATCTTTCCGTGAGAACAAATGGTCTAGTCCTTCAAAGAGGACACTGATGTCTCTGTTAACAGCCTCGGCAAACGATTTGTGCTTCTTAACGGCGGTTGGATCGATCTTTTTTCCGTCGCCATTTAAAATATTTTGGTATCCGATTCGGAGATATGCAGTCATCAAAGAGTCCAAGGTGACTGTGAAAGTGATATTGTACATCTCGTAGGTTGCGTATCCCCTCATCTCGAGCATGTATTCTTCGATAGTTTTCACGATCTTTTGTGCCATATCTAGCTCGCCCGAGTTTTGCGCCCGTTCGCTGTCGTACCATTTGCTGGTAAAAACAGTGGACAAGGCTGGTGTTAAATCATTGATGATAACGTCAACTAACGCACGAATCACCATACCGTTCAAATCGCTGCTTGGAAGATCAGTGTTCTCAAATGCTTCCTTGATTCGCGCCTGGTATGTCAGATGAACTTTAGACAAATATTTGGGCAAAAACTTGTCTTCGAGTCTTTCGTGGTTGATCTCATAAGTGTTACCAAGCGCCGTGAGGTATTCTACTAACCCTGGTTTGGAAATTTCTGCGAGCTCGTCAGAAGTCATATTCTCAACATCATACGTGGGTTCAGGTTTGGAGGGCAGAATTCTCAAGAGGCGCCTGGCCCGGGAACCTTTTATCAAACAATGATCGTTATTGTACACAGACATGTACTTTGAGATTTCCTCCTCAATGAGTTGCATGTATGCTTCGACCCGCTTGATATAACAAACAGACCAATTCTCAATCACACATGCTAGCACTTTGCCGTATCCTGAGTCAGCAGCAACGTCAGCCTGTTCTTTGAGCATGCTTAAAGTGGTCTTGAAATCAGGAAGCACATAGACATCGGTCATGACCTCATAGAATATAGGGTGGTCGAATTCGTCGATATCCTCGATTGTCTGAGAGAGTGAATAAGAATCTGGGGGCTCTTCACGGTTTGTGAATACAGCAGTCTCTTGTTCAATAAGCACCTCGTTCCATTCGGTCATCTTAGTAACAATCACCTTCGAATAGTCGTCCAATACCGTTTCTTTTAGTTCGTCACCCAAAATCGACTTTAACTTGATTTTTTTCATTTTCTCGGGGCCCCACAAAGACACGATGAATGAGTTGTAATGCGAGTCATACATGAGGATTTGCATCAAATCCTCAGCTGGTGGGCTTGAGTGGATGATATCCATGGTAAATTTGTGTAAGATGTTATAGTAAGCTGTGAAAATGAACTCTGAGATCTGCCAGTCATCCGGAAAGAGTTGCGTTAGAGTACGGTCGGCAAAAATCAACTCGTCCTCGAGCCACCCGAGATTGTCATATACCATCATTGAGTCCTGCTGGAAATGGTCCAAGCATTTATTGAAGGTATCGGCCAAGCTCTCTTCCAACTTATCATAAAAGAACTTTTTATAATTCCGCGGGTGTGCTCTGTATTTTGAGTAGTTTGCTGTCTTCTTAGCCTCAGCCCCTACGGTCTTCAAATTGGTGTTGAGCACCAGTTTCAGATCCTCGATGGTCTCGTAGTGTATGATTCGCACAATTCGGGTGACCATTTCCAAGTTGCCTTCTTTGACAGCCTCGGTGATGCTGATTACAATCTCCTTGAGCAAGTCGTCAAAATTCCGAACCATCTTCCGGACCGGTGCCACGATCCTGCGGATGATAGACTGCGTATCGTCCGATAGCGCTTGTGTTTCCACTTCTAGATACTCCAGGAAGTTGCGTGCCTGAGTAACGTTGAAGTGAATGCGGTAGATATTATCAAGCGGGTACTCGATGCTCTCGCTGACCGCAGCAAACTCCGTCTCGATCATACTGTTGATATGCTCTATATACTGCCTGAAGTTGGCAATATCTGTGTAGAGATTCTGCACCTGCATCATGGTTTGATAGACACTGCTGGCGCTTTTCAACGTGTCATATTCACGTACGTTCATCACGGTCTCTTCGTGAATTGTGTTGATCCTGTCGACATTCGCCTTGATGTTTCCAAGCTTGGTAGCCGACGTTTTAAGCTTTTCAAGGTTCGATGAAACAGACTCGATTTGTTCCTGCGTCGTATGGTATAGCTTCACATCTATTGAAGTCTTTTCTTTGACGAATTGCAGGCGAAGCCCCTCGATTTTCAGGAGATCGTCCTCAACTTTGATCAAACTAGAAATCCGTGAAAGTGCGGCCTCGTTCATCGTACAGTCAGTGTAATCTGATTTCCTGATGATATTTAGCAGAAGGGAAACACTGCTTACAATCGCTAAGCTGAGAAGTGAAAAGTGAAGTCTGCTGACTTTGCAAGATGTTGTCTGTTCTCGATATCCAACCTCTCCTCCACAAAACGCTACTATACAGACTGCGATAGAGTTCATGTGCGACACGTGACCTGACTGGACACTCCAAGCATCTTTTGCAGCAAGAAAATATACATTTTCAAAGCTTTCGTGTTTTTTTTATTTCTTTGCATACTTCTTCCCCGGAACCCCCAGCTGATTTATCTATGAGATTCTTGCTAACTTCAATCGTAATTGTTCGCCATAGAGCGTTCGCAGCCATGCTACTCGTTGCCTGAGACCCGACATGCAAACTCTCCGACGCAGTACCTGTTTGAATCTTTCCTATCCTGCTCAGATCCCCTCTGTTCCGACCTTCTTTTACTCTCCTCGTTTCGCAGGTTTTCAGCGGTCATTGCCTCCTGTCCTCTTGTTCTGATTGAAGCGTCTTCCACTGTGATGGTGGCCCGTGCCCTGGCCAGCTTGATGTGACTGTGGGCCACTCCTTGAAACGAAGCGCCCCCGTTCATTGGGACAGGGCTTCCCATATACCCCGGCATCATAAATCCACCCGGAGAAAAAAGCAGGGGGTCCATTCCAGGTGGCGCATACATGACTTGTAGTTGACCGGGCGGAACTCCACCCTGGAATTGTGAGTACATCATCGATGGGTGGAACTGTTGTTGGAATTGTCCGCCCATTGGCTGTTGCATATGAGGTGATACTGGAAATTTCCCTCCATTACCAGCAGATCCCATATACCCAGCGGCCATCATAGGTGGTACGCCTGTAGGAACAGCCATGACTGGGCTTGTCATGAAAGGCGCGTGCGGCACAGGCGATACTGGGAGCACTTTACCGGAGCTTTGTTTCACAACTATCTTGTCATATCTTTCGTCGACAGTTGAGTCCCATGTAGGTGGTGTCTTATACGCCTTCTCGAGAATAAGGGCCGTTGACTTGCCCTCATGTTCTTTGACAGCGGCGGCAAACATGTTGAACGAGTTCTTGAAGAGCTTTGCTTTCTCTTTTTGAGATTGGGCGGTGGGGATTTTGTCCACACCACCAAAGAAATCAGCAGGTGAGACCTGGTAATGTCTCCTGCCAGTGGATCCCGACGACGAAGAATTGCTGTATGGCCTCTGACCATGAGTTCTTGGGGAAGAGTTGTCCGACTTATTTGGACTGGCTTTGGGTGGCACAGGTGTCATTTGAGGGGGTCTCGATGGCGTGAACGCAGCAGCCCTTGGGTTCAACTTGAACTTTGTTCCCACTTTTTTAGCACCCAGGGCACCCGACAAAGCAGCGGACCCTGACGATACAGGGCTGTTTGCGGAGCCCCAAGCTTTTGATGGAGCACCGGACGATACCAGATCAGCCTTGGCCCCGTTTTTGTCATCCATCTGCCTTTTCAAAATCTCGTCCTGTTTGAGCTTGTCCTTTGCTAAAATAGGCAAGAGATCGTTAGGAATCTTGTGCGGAATTTTGAAGTTGGCAGAAAACTCACGAAGCGCATTGAACTCGCTTTGGGCGTTCAATCTGAAGGCCTCACCCTGAGGCTCGGACCCTTGTGCGTTTGGAGCGATGGGCGACGATTCTTTGCCGCTTTTGGCGTCAGCCTTTCCAACAGGGGAAGCTTTTCGAGCTGCGGAGCTTGAGACAATAGCCGGGTCATTGTGATACTGAGCAGCCCTCTGTCTAGGCGTGGTATACTTACCCTCGCCAGTAGCCATAGGCACCAGCTCATTCGAAATGCTGGCGTTGCGGAGCGCAGCCATCAACTCACTACCACGATTATCCACAGTGCTATCTTGAATGACACCTGAGTACTTATCTTCTTCATCCAAACCGCTGTCATCTACCAATACACCTCTCTCTTCCAAGACATGTTGGTCCGATGAAGCCAGGCCCTCAATTTCTTTGGCCAACCTCTCGGCGTGGCGCAAGCGGTCCTGATAGTCCTTTGCCTCTGTGTTGATCTTAGTCGTGTACAAGTGTTCATCGTAGGAGGACTCGACACCAAAACGCTCTTCGTTGACTTTGAACTGGTCCCAAGCGCCACCCGAATCGGTCTCTAGCGACAATTCCGGAGTGATTTCGTCTGGGACCCAACGCTGAAGCTCGCGCTCCTTGAATTTGAAGCCCGAGGAAATATCACGGTCAGTTTTGAAGCCCAGGGAAGAGACCGCTGGGGGCTCATGCAGAACCGTGGTTTCGGTCGTGGTACCTGTTTGCGCAAAAGCGATTGGTTCTGGGGTCTTCTCGTTGATCTCCACGGTCTCGGGATGTGAAGGACCAGTGATTTCGATGTCTATCAAGTCCTTGGACTCAATCACCAATTTTGTTGGCAACTTCTGGTCGACGTTTGTCGTTTCATTGATCAACAGCTTAGACAAGAGCGACGGCTTCAACAACACGACAGAGAGCGCCTCCTCACCAGTGGCCCCGATGTTGAGCGACAGCAATACGCCCTTGTACTTGGCGCCGGAACTCACGGTGGCAACTGCCGTTTTTCCTACAGCGGTTGCGAGCAAGTCGATCAACCGATCTTGGGAGTCCGTTCCTGCAGCAGGGTTCCCGTTTGCGTACTTCACCGAATTCTTGCGATGTCCCGAGAACCCCTGGGGATAGTTCTGGTGGGTGCCCATACCCGAGAAGCTATTTTGCTTCCCACCACGCGAGGTTTGGCTTTTCATTATTGCAGCAGCTGTCAATAATGATAAAGAGTCGTTTTCTTAAAAAGCCAGGGAGCAGATTTCCTGCGCCGTTGGTGTGGTTCTCGATGTTCAGTTGCAGCAAGAAGCGATTGACCACGTCACTCGGCTATTTGGGGTACTCGGATTGATACTTAGAGCAACCGAGTAGTTCAACCTTGACTGCCTGTGAACAGAAAATGAAACCGAGTATATGGGAAAAAAGAGCAGACTGTGCCTGTGCCACGTTTATATTCGGCGAGTCGGTTTTTCCTATGTTGTGCCTGGTCAAAGCAAATCCACCACGGAAGCTGGGATTACCACAGGAAAAAAGCAGAAAAGCAAACAGACGAAACTGAAACCCAAGGAACACACCCAAACAAAAGGTGTATGTACTGCGGGATCCTTTGCACAAAGATGGCCTGGTGAGGTTTCGGTGTCGGTTTATATTTATATATGTGCCGTGTGGGTTCTCCATTGATCTTCCCTTGTTCGGCCGCGAACATGCACATGTGCAGTACCTACTAAGCTAGACGCCCAATCCGACTGTCGTCTCTGGAGATGGTAGGCTGAGTGCATCAGACCGTGAAGAAACAAGCACATCTTATTTTGACAAGAAGCGCTGAGTCCAGGTATGTATAATCATGAGATGACAAGAAGCCGCAGACACATGGAATTGATTTGACGACGTTCCCAGCTGCGCCTCCGCTGGTCTGTATGTAGTATAGGCTATTGTCTTGTGTATGCAACAAATTGTCACAGACAATGTGAATCGGTGTGCTGATGCGCCAAACGGGACAGACGACAGTGCGGTTCGGGTATGCGGCAGCTGTAGCACCCAGTTGTTGTCGCTTGGCAGCATACGGGTGAGCTTGCAAATGACTAGGAACCTGCCCCAAAAAGGCACCGGTGTCGCAGCGCTCATATTTGCATGAGCAATCATTTACATCGTGCACCAATTTGCAGGAGATAAGAGCGACTTTTCTATGTTGCAAACTTAACCGTCCAGTTCATGCACTTCGAGCCCATAATGTCTGGGCGGGAACAAACTTCGAAAGCTCGGAACAAGTTCTCCAAGGCGAAATTTGCGGTCGCGGCATACAATCACACCAAATCTATTGGGGCCACGACACTTGCGCTTGCGCAAAGCGATGGGCCGGAAAACAGCTTTTGGCACGCGAAACGAGCCAGAATAGAAGCTTCTGGCGGTGACGAGAAACGCGCAGGAAAACGCATGTTTTCTCGCCGCCAACGTGTTCTCGCTGGACTTTGCGAACTGTCGCCCAAGCAACGGTCATTGCACCAAGCAGGGGACCTGCTCCTGCAATGGGCAGGGCTCATGTACAGATGGCGTATCAGGACATCGACAGGGATCGAGAAGGCGCTATCCGGCAGCTGGCATACCAATCCACCCGTGCCCAGTCCGGCGGGAACCCATCCGTGACCGCTTCTAGCACAAGAAGTTGTGGAGGCCCAAACCAACCTCGACGTCGTCGATCACCGTGCTCCAGTATGTCAACACGAACTCACGCACGAAGTCCAAGTCCTGGGCGGAGTAGGGGTCCAACTCCATGTCCACCATGTCCTGCGGCGTGAGCTCCAAAGTGACTCTTTCGGAGGCCAAGTCTGCCGCAGGCCCGCCCGTGGTTTCCTCGATGATCTCCTCGATGATGTAAAACCACTTCTTCGTGAGCTTGTGGAAATGCCCCACGATGGACGTGAGCTGGAGCAACTCGTCCCGTGAGCTCGGGGCGCCGTCGGGCACGGTGTCTGCGTCCAAGTTGATCTTGCCCGCCTCGCGCTCCGTGGTGCCCGCGCTGGCAAACCACGCAAACGCCAGCCATATGTACTCGCGCCACGACATGGGCAACGTGGCGTTGGCGAGCCACCACGTGGGCTCGCGGCGGAGCTTGTCGTCCTTGGAGTCGGCGAACGAGCCGAAGCGGAGTGCACTGAAGACCGAGCTGGACGTGCGGATGGATGACTGGTCGTCCCCCGTAGACAGCTGCGTGCCGTCGCTGGTCTGCGGCAAGCTCCTGTAGACCTTCAAGAACATACCGTAGTCGTTGTGCGTGGCGCGGATCGGGCGCGCGAGGGCCTCGCTGGCGTGGACCAGGCACGTGTCGAGGCTCGAGGACGGCATCATCACCGCCACATCGTACATGCGGGTCTGGTACTTGAGGATCTCGTCGCTGGTGCAGGCAATGAACCCGGGGTGGTGGGCGAGCAAGCCGGAGCCCATGTCCTGGAGCCCCACGGTGTAGAGGGGCCGGGAGCAGCGGGCCGCCGGGCTGTCGCCGGGGCCGCGGGCCGGCAGATCGAGCCGCACGGTCTTGGGAATCACGCTGATGAGCGCGAGCACGTACGCCAACGCGGCGCACGCGGCAGGCCCGCGCGGCGAGGGCTCCCGCACGAGCTCGGCCGAGCCCTGCGACGAGTGGTTGAAGATGAGGATGTTCTTGCGGAGCAACGCCGCCTTGAACAACGGGAACAAGAGCGGGCCCACGGTGGAGAGCGTGGCGGGGAGCTTGCGGAGCGGGTGGTCCAGCTGGCAGTCTGCGAACGGGCGCGGCACGTCGAGCAGCCAGTCGCGGCCCGAGAGCCTGCGGTGCGCCCGCTGGACGGCGGCCAAGTCGCCCGTTCTCACGAACTCGCCGAGCGCTTGGTCGAGCGCGCCCAAGTGCTCCCAGCCCACGGCGGAGAACTCGTGCGGTGTCCAGTACTGGCCCTCCAAGGGCTCCACTAGGATGCCGAGGGAGTACATTTTCACGAGCCGCCGGTCCAGCCCGCCGGCGGGGTTGAGGTTGGCCTGGCGGAAACGGGCGCAGCCGTAGAAGAGCTTGCCGCGCGCCTCGTGGGCCAAATACATGCTGGTGGCCTCGTACTCGTGGACGCCCGAGGGGAGCACTTTGCACTCGAGGCCCGCGAAGTCGTGCGCGGCGGGGTCGCTGGCCCACTCCATCTTGTATCCCTGTTTCGGGTCGAAGTGGGCGAGAAACATGTAAGCGATGCGCGGCGGCGCCACGTGCACGGCGGTCTCGGAGGACGACAGCGACATGGGGTTTGCAGGCTTGGTCTAGGGTATGGCGCGTGTGACTGTCGTGCTGCTTGCGGGTTTTGTGGTGTGTTTTGTGGTGTGTTTTGTGGTGAGGTTCGTGGTGAGGTTCGTGGTGAGGTTCGTGGTGCGGGTTTGGTGGTGCGGGTTTGGTGGAATGTCGTGTTTTGACGGGGAAGGTGCGGTGTTTAGTAGAAGGCGCGGGCCGAACTGACGCTGGTGTCCTGGCCCAGTCGCGCGCGTCTGGCCCTAGGCCCTGGGCTGGCGGGGGACTGGCACGGCACGAACTTGGCAGGGTGGGGATGCATGGATATTTGGGGAGGCGGGGTTGTGGATGCACGGTGTTTCTTGAGTGGAGGGAACTAAGCAGAGGGAAACTAAACAGAGGGGATCTAAACAGAGGGGATCTAAACAGAGGGGATCTAAACAGAGGAAAATTCAAACGGCCGGGAACCCGAATTCATGGCCATATGAGGGATACAAATGCTGGGTGCACGGTGATTCGGGCCGGTCAGAATTGTTGGTTGTATGGGTAGACAGAAGTTTCGCAGTGCATGGTGACTCCAGTATTCTTATTCCGCAGTCATTTTTCATTTCCATCTATTTTCTTTGCATCTCTCCAGCTCTCCGTCTCTCCGTCTCTCCGTCTCTTCCTCTCTCCGTCTCTCCATCTCGCTTTTCTTGTGATTATTCTATCTTCCAATTTTCTTGCCCTTTTCTTGCCCTTTTCTTGCCCTTTCCGTTGCCAATTTCCGTAGCCAATTTCGCGGCCAATTTCGCGGCCAGTCTCCATGCCAATTTACATTTCCATTCTTTTTATTTTCGTAGTGGGACGTGTGAAAAGGCCCGACGGCCGTTGGGCAGAAAAACGCCAGCCCAGCGGGGAGCACCCGTTCCAAAAGTCTTCCGGGGCTTCTTTCTGGCTTGGTATATGTAAATAATGTTGATTTAAGGATTATTCGACTAATTTATTTTAAAAAAGGATAAAAAGACGTTTAGAATAATTTTTTTTAAAAAAGGATAAAAAGACGTAAGGTCAATCTGGAACATGAAAATGTGAAGGAAAAGCAGCGCACCCATGGACCTGCCAGGGCCGCGCCCACTCCACAAGAGACAAGACAATATATATGCTTCCAGGGTCTTCCTAGTATCCTAGATCTCGTTCTTGGTTTTGCTTGCCTAATTTGGTATTGTTTCCAGTTTCTTTAGGGTACTATTTTGGGCTCCATGTTTCGGGCCACTCCCTTTTGAGTCATGTGATGGTTTTGGTGATCTCTTTTGTAGTTGTTCTTCCAGTCCCACCCTCCAGCCATCTCTCCAGCCAATATTAACTTACAAATCACATGTATGGCGACATCAAGTGAAACTAAACCACATTAATATTAGAAGCTGATATTAAATATATTCAGGTAAGCTAAACCCACCCCTCCAGCCATCTCTCCAGTCAATACTATATAATTCAATAATCACATGTATGGCGACATCAAGTGAAACTAAACTAAATTAATATTAGAAGCTGATATGTATACAGTTAAGTTAAACCCAAACAAGGGTGTACAACATACCCGTGTTGACTTGTCAGAAGATGAATTTCATGAAACTGAAATTCCAAAAAAGAAATGTTGGCCACCCCTCCAGCCATCTCTTCCAGTGGTCGTCTACATCGATAACTCCCTTGACGGCCTTCTCCCAATCCTCTTCAAATTTCTTTGGTGTACTTCCAATATTCGTACTGGTTTCCGTCTGTTTTTCGGTGTTCCTCGGTGGCTCCAGCCTTCTATTTGGACCGAGCCTCCAGTGGCAGACTCGCGGCCCCGCAGGCCCCGGAATCTCGCTTGCTATCGCGGCCACGCGCTACTTGGCCCAATCGACAATCTCCAGTCACTCCCGAAACCCCCTCCGCCTAGAATGAAGAAGCATTTTTTGCGGCAAAAAGCAAACCTCCCACGCAGCTATTCAACGCCTCGTCATTTTCTACTCGCCGCTTTTCTGGCCTAGTTCCGAAATCCAGCGGTCCAAATTAGCCTGGGTCCCCGCGCAGGGCCCGCGGCCCCAGGCCCGCGTTTTATCGGGGCCTCCCAGGCCCAGCCTGCCCATAATACCCTTGCTCTCAGACATGGATCCTCGGGTTCGCCAGCTCTTCAAGCAGCTCGTGTACATGGCCAAAGAGTACCCTGCCGAGTCTGGGGGCTATTCCAGGCTCGTGGGGCAGGCCAAACGGGCGTTTCGGGGCACTGAAATCGGCCATGCCGACGATATGCACCGTGCCCTCAGCAAAGGCGAGTACATCGTCAAAGGTACGTACGAAGAACCCACCCCCGGCGGCGCAGATCGCAACCCGGGCCCATAAAATGTACTAACCGCAGAGTTGGAGGCCCTCTATTTCCTCAAAAGATATCGTCATCTCAAACGTGCGTACTACAAGTAGGCCCTCTGAATGGGCAATCGAACCGACCGTCTCCAAGTAAATACACCAATACAGCAACCCGGAGGACAAGATTCAACCAAGTAGCATTCAACACACCTCCATCTAAACAATCGTTTATTAGTATACAGCCTCACGGGGGCATGAGGGAATGGCGGCGCATACAAAACTACCCCTGGCACACACGCTGCTCCACCAAAAAGGGCCGGCGCCTGTGGGCCCAAGTTCTCCTAGGCTCTGATACGCAAAATGAAGTTGACCACGACGGCCACCAAGAGGAAAACACACAACATCGTGGGGCCGAAGCGGTCGTCGTATGGTCCAGACCCTCTCAAACGAATGGCCTTTGCCCTCCAGTGGTAGGTGATCAACGCGTACACCATGGTCAACATGGCAATGAAAGTGAAGAGCCCAGCACTGATCCTGCCGACCTGGTCACCGAAGTTCAAGAGACCCACGCCCAAGGAACCCAAGATCACGGTGAAATTGAGCCACGACAAGAAGGTTCGTTCGTTGGCGAAAAACACCTTGGGCTCGATTCTGGCAGGCAATGCAATTCTTTTGTTGGCGGACATTTGCGGTGGGATGAATATGGGGAGGGGAAGAAAATCCGGGATGGAAGACTCTGCACTTAATAGACCCGTCTTTGGTACCTCCAGATTATGGATAGACTGTGTGCAGGCGTGCACTTATATCGCACGTGGGTGTAATAAAGCTAGCCGGCCGATGCTACTCTGTCGGTATCTTCAGGGCCGGCTTTGGTTTTCAGATTGGCAAAATTGACTCATATCCATGGGTCCACATGTGACTGCTTGACGATTTTCTTCCGAAATCGGCCTTTGGCCAAGAATCGCTTGGCGGACCATCGTGGTTAATTAAAGGTATGCGAACTCGCACCCAAGTTGAGAAGTATTGTCTTGAAAGAAGGGCTACTTTCAGACAGGCTCAGGGGAATGAAATGTCTAGCAAGAAATGAAACTTTAACACTGAAAGGTGAACACTTATTGCGTCCAAGAGTCGCTGCTTCCTATGTGCGGAATATCCAGTTGAAGGTCGAATGATTCCGGGGCGTCGGGGAACGGTCCTACCATCGACCAGATATACAATTTGAAACGTGTATTGTACATGGCCTTTTTCGAGCAGGCTCTGCTTGAACCCGCTGAGGCTTCTATGCAACCACTCACCAAATGTTGTACCTGCTTCTGCTGGCAGATCACACTCTGCCTTCACGAGGAACACGGCCTTCTTCACGTGACCCAATGCACCCGCATGCAGTCGTAGAATATCACTGGTAATCTGGAGAACTCGCTTAATTAACTTGTCTTCCAGGAGACAAGGCGGAATTAACAGCGCTTCGCCCACTATGTGCCATTGTACAAGACCATTCACTAATTGAAGGGAGGAAAAATCGTCAGCATCAGGACACCAATTTGTGAAAACGTCTACACCAGTCTCTGCGACAGTTTATGCATATAAATGACACCTCGTGTCTTTGACAAGGGAAACCACGGCAAGTATGTGACTATGAACTACAGGCTGGTGCCCCAGCATGCCCTTTGTGTTCAGGGACATGGCTTGGTTATTCGTAAAGCCGTTTCGTATTAAATATAAAATCATCCGGGTGTCATCGAACCCGTCTGCAAGCAACGAGCCGTTCATAGCTGCACTCACAGGACTAGTCGTGGAGATCCCGCCAGATTCGTAGCTTACCTTATCTGACCCATGGCAATCTGATAGGCTTGGCAGTAATGTAAGAGTTCTTGCTGTTGGCTGTACCAGCAAATGCATTGTAGAACGCAATGAACGCGGTGATGACTCCAAAAACACCGCCGGCTCTAGTGACACCGACCTTGCCTGTGAACTCACCGGCAGCAAGAAGCACGAAGGTCATAGTCAAGAACGAGAACAAAGAGCAGAACATCACTGTGGATTTCAACGTGCACAAAGTCAACATGAACGTGAAGATGGCCCATCCAACTAGGAAGAAGCCTATCGCATCGGCAAGCATGCCCTCGTGGTCCTCGTATGCAGAAGCAATGCCAAACGCCTCAATGTTGATGGCTGCAAAAGAAAGCCAAAAGCCTCCGTACGAGGTCAAAGCACACATGGCAAAGGTGTTTCCAACGAAACCTTCCCAGATTCCGGCACAGAATTGAGCAAAGCCACCGTAGAAACATGCTAATCCGACAACGACATTCGAGACCTTGATACCCATGGCCTGGGCATTGATCATCGACAACACAAAGGTGGTCAAAGCGAAACCACACAATCCAAGGGGAGAAGGATTACCGAACTCCCGGGTTGGGAATGGAGCGTATCCAGGATTCAAAGAACCACCGAACGCCTCCATCAACTCGTGCTTGTGATAGGTGTGCTTACCGATTGTCACGTATTGGTCGGCGGTACCCGAGGTCGAGATTTTCATCACGCCTGGGTCGGACTGAACTTCCTTGTGAGAGTCACCAGAGATTGAAGACATGGTTAATACTTAAAGTTTTTTTTTTTTCTTTTTTGTTCAAGTGATGAGATATGCAGACGGCTGTGAATTCCAGAAGAATTGTGCGGTCTAGCGAGAGTTGTTATATCCGTGAAAGAAAAAAAAGTGAGGCGTGATGAGTGCACGGCTGTTGTAAATAAATCAAAGTGAGGCAATGTTTAACGTCCTGCGAAAAAAGCCACTATGTTTTATCTGTAGACCAATCTGGAATTGCGCTATGCCAGGGCGCAGCGAGACGGCCGTTTTAAAGGCATTATTTTGTGGGGCTGGTATCGGCTATGGCATTCTTGGCCTGTTGTGCATATAGGCCATCCGTTGTACCGCCGCGTCGCGGACTACGAAGCGAGCCACTTGCCAGCCGCCGGGCCACCTCGGACCCGGAGACAAAAGATGGCCCGACTTGCCGAAACCGTCCTCAACGCTTTCTTTCATTTTTTTTATTCTTTTTTTGATTCTGCGTCTTTGTTGTATTCTGCTATTGGGTATTCTCAAGAACAGAGATACACATCACCAGAAGAGACGCTGTTCTTTTGTTCAACGTGGGTGTTGACATTTTTGGTCTTACTAATGCAGTGGTCAGAATTTTACGCGCCGGCCCGCGAATGCCCGGCACGGCCCCACAACCAAATTTTTTTGCGGGTCTTCGCCATCGTTTTTTTTGAGGGGCCGATGAGGGTCCCCACAAACTGCCAACGTTCGCGCCCCAAAACTGCAAAATCCGCGAAGTCCGCAGAACTCCGGCCGAGTCCCGAAGAACCTCAACCGCGAAGGGTTATCAACTGCCCCGAACAACATTAGTATCAATCATTCCGCCATTCCAGGTAGAAATGCAGCGGGGTCTGAAATCTTTTTGTTTGAGCTAATTTATGTGTCCCGCCATTCATGGGGATTCCTGGCGTTGCTATTAAACTCCGGAATTGTCAGTAATTGTTCACACCTCCACTTCGAAATTTAGGACTATTTTGAGGATTCGTATCGTACGACTGCACCGTTATCCTCGTTTTTTTTTCGTGGCAAACACTTCCCCACATTTTAGCCATCATAGACTCTCGTATCTGGTAATACTTGCGTTTTTTTGAAGTCCTAGACTCCTACCCCTCTCGATACACATCTACTCCTGAACTGCAACCCCAGTGTTTGGGGATCACATTAACTTTCAAACATGGGCTGCGTATGCGCAATCTTCAAGATCAATAATATTACCCGCTATGTAATTGGAGGGATTGAGATTTTTTTCTCGCAACTCGGCATAATGGCGAATTGTGCGAGTTTTGCAATCACACAGTAAGTCTAAAATCGTTTGTCAAATTCTTGAAGCTTTTCTTACTCTTTCGGTGACGATGGAATAGTCTTTTGTAAATCCAGGCAAACTTCTGGAACACCCTCTGCTCACCTTGGTACAGAAGTGTCAAGTTCATGAAGGCGGCAACAAGAATGAGAAAGTATGCCTCCAGCGACATGTTAGTAAGCTGCATGAAGTTGCCCCACCATGTGTCCTGATCAATTTTGAATAAGAGCGTAGACATCCCAAAAGCACAAACCAAATTCAATAAAAACGGCTTGTTATTGATAATTGGCTCCCGGTATGGCGGACCCGTGCTGAGCACCACAGCATTCAAGATGTATTGCATGTTTGTGAAAAGAAACAACACAGTGTTGTCTGATGACTTAACATCACTATCAGTTTCAGATGGCACAGGCTTGATATACCATGGCTGTTCTTGGACGTATAGCCAGACACTAATTTGAAACATTGCGATGATGAAGATGTGGCACAAAAGGGGAATCAAAACCTTTGGACTGACCAAGTTTGCCGTTGGCCTCTTCACCACCAACTTTTCAAACGGCTTTGACCACGACATGAAGATAGCAAGTGGCAAAATGAGGAATAGGTCAATGTACAAGAATTGAAAGTCTCCTAGGTTGGACCCCCGCCTGTATAACAAGCTCACGGTCATGAACTGAATAGCCGAGTATAAGGACATGTACTTGAAACATGAAAAACTCGTCACCAATGAAGACCGTCCTTCCCGAATCACATCCAAGACACACGAGATCTCGAATATTTTCAGCGTGAACGACGCAGCAACAGATGCCTCAGCTTCGCTCAATGAGATTCCCACATCAGCTGCTTTTAATGCACCACAGTCGTTCGCCCCATCACCACAGAATGCCACTGTATAGTCAAGCTTTCGAAGCTGCTCGACAAGTTCATGCTTCTCATCCGGCGACATTCTGGCAAAAACGTTACATTTCATCAAGAGCATATCCGTCAAATATGGTCTTTGCAACTCGACCAATATGTAACGGAAAATGTCACCAGTGATCGCCAAGATGTATTCGTGGACATCATCACGAATATCACTCGTCACTCTTTGAAGGGAAGTGGGATCTAATTTGTTCAGCGGGTTGTGCATATCTTCCCAAATAAGCCCCGTGTCTCCCGAGCTCAAAACTTCTTCATCGCTGGCGAATCGGGGTATGTAGACTTGGGTGACTAGTGGATCAATCAACTCACATTCCCTTCCAACACTCACAGCCGTCAAGACGTTGTCGCCAGTACACATAACGCTTCGGATCTTTGCGTCACGTAGTTGTTTAAGAGTTCCTTTTGTAGAAGATTTGAGCTTGTTTTCAAAGATGATAAAACCAGAGAAGCTCAAATTTTTTTCGGCATCCAATCTGTCTGGGTTTTTATGTTTTCCCTTAGCCAACGGTTTACTAGCGCAAGCGATGACCCTGTACCCACCGTGAGTGTACTTATGAAGCAACTCCTCATACTCAGATGGGATTGTTGTGGGGTCGCAAATGTCAAGCATGACCTCCGGTGCACCTTTGGTAAAAATGTAGTTATTACCATTCCTTTCAACAAGGACTGACATTCTACGCAAAGCAGCGACAAATTCAAATTCCTTGAGGATCTTGTATCCAAAAGTCTCCTTCCCCACACTGTCGTATACAAGTGGGAAAGGCAAGCCACCAAACTCTTCAATGAAGTTCCATCCCGTAAATTCGAACATCTTGACATCTAACGGGTCACCGAGGAGTCCATTATCAATCAAACGCAAGGAATGACAAGAGGCCATGCATCCTAGAAGAAGATTCTTACTTTGGATGTTGTTTTCATGACCTTCAGCATGTTGATGCGACAATTGGTCAATACTGGAGATAAGATGTTCGAACACAATCTCCTTTCTTCCATCGGCACTTTTCGTGGGATGAACACCCAAAACGTCCAAGCCATCTTCGGTCAAAGTTCCTGTCTTGTCAAAACACGCCACGTCTATTTTCCCGCCGATGTTGATTCTCGTAGGAGAAATGCAAAATATCAGTTTCTGCTTGAGCCTTGTGACTGCAAAAGAGGTTCCGATGGTCAAAGTGGCGGGTAATGCGGGGGGCACAACAATGGTGATGATATCCAAAGCTCTCAAAATCATGATACGCTTGGGAAGGCCGATCTGGATGAAGTTGTAGGTTGAGTAAATGAAGCCAAAAAAGGCCACGATAGTCATGAAGCCGATGTACTTGAATGAGTCTTCGTAGAACTTGAATCCTGCAGGCTTTGGGAAAAGCATGGATCTCACCAAGGAGCCCTTCGTGGTGTTGAAGCCCGTTTTCACCACTGTTGCGAGTACAGGCTCGTCATTGGATGTCTTCATCTTGAGAAGTTTGGTTCCATTATACAAGAACGAGCGAGTCAATACCGAGCTGGTGAAGTTTTCTGCGAGGTGTTGGACCGTGTCGTTTGTGGCCGGCGATTTCGTGACGGGAACACTCTCGCCCGTCAACATAGACTCGTTCACCACACACTCGCCGTTGATCAAGAGTGCATCGCAAGGGATGATGGCTAAGGAGGGGTCCACCTCGAACACGTCCCCGGGGACCAAGTTGTCGGAGTCGGTTTGAGTCCAGAACCCGTGTCTCCAGACCCGGATGTCGCAGTTGAACAAGCTCATCTGCTTGAGCCTGGCAATGGTGGTTTTTGTTTCTATAAGCGTGTTGATGATTGAGACAAGCGAGATGATGAAGATGCACGAGGCGTAGTAGTAGTAGTCATCGGCGAGCCAGAGGAGGATGGAGAAGACCTGGAAGATGTAGAACGGGTGCAAGACCTCGTCGGCCAAGAGCTGTAGGGCGGACTTCTCGCGGATGCTGATGTTGTTTTTGCCGAAGATGTCCGCACGTTGCTCCTGAAGCGACTGGGCCGTGCCCTCGCGGAGGTGTTTGACACTGAGCCAGTGCAAGTCGTACCAGTTGGAGTTTGTCCGGAACATGTCGTCCACCGGGCTGTAGAAGAACTTGAGGTAGCGATACTCGAAGGAGTGCACGTAGGGCACCACCGGGTTGTGGTCCTTGGCGGAGGACGCATCGAGGCCGTCGTTTTCCAGCTTCAGCGCCACCGTGAGGAAGCTCGAGAGGCGGTCGCCGAAGCGCGCGCGCGTCACCTCGGCCATGGTCAACTCCCCGTACTCGTTCTCCACGACGCACCAGTCCGCCCGTCCCAACGGGCACGGCGTGCCCTTCAAGTTGACGCGGTAGCGCGGGAGCCAGCGCAACACCACGTAGCCCACGCCGAGCGTGCACACACAGAGCGCGTAGTAGAGTACGGTCTTCCAGAGACAGGCCGAGTAGCCGGCGATGCCCACCACGATGTCTTCCTCGGCCAAGTAGTACCGCTGGTAGCAGGCCACGGGCGCGTAGTCCTTCACAAACGCGGCCTCCTCGAGGGAGGCACGCGCGGACGCGGCGCTGGCCGACGCGCTACTCTTGCTCGAGGCCACGGAGCTGCGGCGCCGGAACCGGTCCTCGTACACAGAGCGGGCATCGTCGTCCGCGTCACCGGCAGGGCCGGACGCCCGGGAGAGCCGGTCCAAGGCCCCCGGCCCGTTCAAAGTGGCTCCCCCAGCAGGAGGCAGACGGGCGCGGCCGTCCGGCTGGAGCGTGCCGTCCGCGTCGCCGAGCTTGTCCACGGGGTAGTCCCAGTGGGTGTTGTAGTCCACGGCAAAGGCCGGCGTCTGGAGGGTCAGGCCGCCTGGCGCCGCCTCGATCTCGTCGGACGTGAAGAAGCGGAAGTTGCCCTGGGCAGACTCCGTCAGCACGGCCGAGACGGCGGAGGCCACGGAGCGCAAGTCCAAGTCCGGCGCGCTGGCGCCGTACGCGGGCCGCGAGGCGGCCGCAAGGAGCGGCAGCGCGTCGTCCAGGGGCTCGCCTTGGGACGGGCGCCGGGCAAAGTGGTGCGCGTAGTGGAAGGACGACACGGACGACGGGATGACGCCGGAGGCCACGCCAGAAAACATTTCCGAGGTGTTGTCGTCCACAAGCGCAGTGGCGTCGAGCGTGGACACGCTGTTCTGGCGGGACCGCCGCTGGAAAGTGCTCAGCCGCCGGCGGCCTTGGAACAGGGGTCTGTGCGACATGGGCGGGTAGGATCGGCGGGTGGGGCAACAGAGAGGGCGCTTGGCTCGTTTTCTGCGTTTCTTTTTTTTTGCGTTTGTGGCCAGAGGAGACTGCCACGGGCCAGCGCTGCGCAACGGGGGTTAGCGGCGGGATAGAACGGGGAATGCAGCGGGCTGCCGGGGGTAGGGGAAGAAAAGAGGGTGGAGTTATGGGTGCGAAAGGTGGTTTGGGGCAGGCCGGCTTTTTTCTGGCGCGAATGGGTGCAAGGGCCGGTGCGAGGCAGGGTGCAACTTTAGGCCGGGGCAGGCTTGGTCCTGCGACTGGGCCACGAATCTGGGGCAGTCGGCGATTGAAATTCCAGTGGCACAGAAGGTCCCCAGAAGGTCCACAGAAGGTTCACAGGAGGTGCACTCTATGGACAAGCTGAAAATTGTCCTGGGTGGGGCCTTCAGAGCTCTGGTGTTTGGGGCTGGTGGTGTGGGTTGTTGCAGCTGCCAGTGTATTACTTTGTATTAAGTCTTGCTGCGACAGGGCCGCGGCGCGGCGCCAGACTGACAGGGCCAGGGCGAAAAGCAGGCCCGGAAGACGAGCGCGCTGCCCGCAGACCAGACAGGCCGCTTGTCGGACGGCTACACAAACTGACTGTGAAGAGAGGAATGGAACTGGAAAGAGGGAGGCAAAGGGGAATTGAAGAGAAAATGAAGGAAAGATGAGTATGCGAGGGAGATGAAGATGAGAGGGAGATGAAGATGAGAGGGAAATGAAGATGAGAGGGAAATGAAGATGAGAGGGAAATGAATATGAAAGAAACTTGAATATGAAAGAAACTTGATTATGAAAGAAACTTGAATATGAAAGAAATTTGAATATGAAAGGAACTTGAATATGAAAGGAGCTTGAATTTGAAAGAAACATAAATAGAAAAACAGGAAAAGCACATCTGACAAATGCCAAATAGCACCAAGACGGGGCGAGGTGCCGGGCCCCGTAGTCTGGCCCAGGCGCCGTTGCTTGGATCCATAGTCCTTGGCCCCGTGGAATCCGCGACTTGGGCGCATCCAGGACGGCCCAGAGTTAGGGCCTGCGTCTCGTCCGGCAGCCTGCGAAGAAGCGAAGAATTAAGCCATGGATCTTTCCTGTCGTATGCTCCCTTCTCGTGATTTAGGCGCTTGATTTACTGCCGTGCTTTCCATCTTCTGACTTTTCGCTCAATATTCCCGGGCTGGCCAGGTATTGGAACTCCACATTTGAAGATCCAGGTACGTCTCCTCTTGCAACATGCAAGCGCAACAGGTCTCTTCAATTCCACCACATGCATTTTTGGCGTCGTCATCATACGGCCCATTCAGACTATGCTTAGCTCTGTACCCCCTGCCACATACTGCTCTAAGATACTCCGTAAGATGTTTTGTTGCGATATTCGCGCTCTGCAATACTCATTTCGAACTGAATAATCCAAAATGTCACATCGCCTTCAGTTGTATATCACGCAGCCTACTCAGAACTCAGACTATATCGCCCCAAATCTTCAGCTTCTAAAGCCTATTCTCTTATTATTCTGCCCATTGGTTCTATCGCCCACTCGAAAACAGAATTCTCCAAACACTCGTAAGCTTTCAACGCACTGTCTTGGTATTAGATCCTGCAGTTTCCCGGTGAATCGGAATACGCAAAGTGTGTGCAGCATTGCAAAACAAGCGCATGACTCGAATTTTCCCACGCTTGAAAGTGATTGATAGAAACATTAAGCAATAGCTGCTTAGATTGGTAGCAGAATTCTTGGGCAATAGTGTTTGTCTCAAGTTAGACGGTCTTTATGAATGCAGCCCATTACCCAAGTAAAATGAGTCCAGATCCATTTCTTCCAAGAGACGAATGATAAGCTGATGAAAGATAAAACCGCCAAATTTAAATATTGAAGCTCCATTCATCGTCGACTCAAAAACTATTTTTCTGTATCGCAATTAATCAATTGTGTTCTCAACGAACAGAGGGCGACAACACTGACGAAGACACATACCAACTGATATGCAATTCTCATGGTGAGCCAGTGTATAGACCTTTGCATGAATCCAAGATCACATATGATCAATACATTTCACTTAAAATATCTTGCACATAAACGGCCAGTTCTTCGGATACAGGTCCTGATGTTACTATTGACAAGTATACGTGTACTAGATGCTGACACCAGAAGGTGCTCTGACAAAAGCGCAAAACCCTGATAGGAAAGAGTATCAAGATCGCATGAAAGTGCGCACTCTAAAGTTATGGATATTAGGTATGCAACGTATATTCATCAGCGAGTTAAGTCAGTTGAGACCATTCCTCTCCAGTTGATTTTTGATCCGCGGACAGTCAAAGCTCTAATATGCTTCTTGCGCATACAACAAGCTTTAAACAAGCAAAGCACACGATCCAACCGCAATGCTCTTTCATAGAATAGATCTATATCATATCCTTCGATGTTCTGCGGGCCGAGGTGCGTCATACCGGGGCGCGAGGACCGTGCCAGGCCCCGCCACAATTGCCCCACCCTCGATTAAATCTCAGGATTCCAAGTCCATGACTTGGAGCTAAGCAGAGTAGGCCCAAAGATCTCCACGGGCCGTAAAAAGCCGTCTCCCTGACGCCTGTGAAGCAGCCGGAACCAGGTGTTCCTGCACCCAGCGCCAGGCCTCACGGCCCAGCGAGTCGGCCCAGCGAGTTGGCCCAGCTCACCGTCCGGTCTTCACCAACCTCTCCCAAACACTCATCAAACCGCTCCCACACCCCCTGCAAATGTCCTTGAAGCTCAAGCTCAAGGTCAACCCGTCCAAGCGGCCGGCGGCTAAGAACAAGCCGGAAGAGCCGGAGCCCAAACCTCTACCGAGGCTCAAAATCAAGCACGGCTCCCAGAACGACGCTCTGGGCAGCATACACAAGCCCAGGCCGCCCAAGGAAAAGCTCAAGAAGCTCAAGCTCAGCTTGGGCAAGTCCAGCCAGTCGTCGCCCGGCGGCGGCACAGGCGCCAGCGACCAGAACGCGCCGCTCCCGGCGGTTCCCAAGAAAGTGCCCAAGGTGCGCATTAAGCCAACACGAGTGCCCGGCGAAGGCTACGATTCCGAGGCGCCCGACGTCGAGGACGACCCCTTGTTGGAGCAGGCCATTGCCGTGCGTTTCCTCCACGACGCCAACCTCGACTTTCTACATTCCGCGGCCGACAGCGGCGACTTTTCCAACGTCAACATCAAGTGGATCACCCGTGACAAGGCCGTGGTCAACGTCAACCTGACGCTCTACTCGGCGCGGCTCATCGACTTGCCCACGCTCACGGAGCTCTACAAGACCGTGGACAAGAAGAACATCTTCAAGACCATCGACGTCAGTCAGATCTTGCTCGTGTTGCGCACCATCAACCCGAAGCACTTGAACATGGACTCGGACTTCGAGGTGCCGGACGAGCACACGTACACGCACCCGCTCTACACGTTGTCGGTCAACAAGGAAATCCGGCCCTCGAAAACCGCGTACCGCCACGGGCTCCTGGCGTCGTTTGAGGACGTGTACCGCCGCTTCCGCCCCAAGAAGGTCAACCATCGCCTCATGACAGACGTCGAGCTGCGCGTGGACGAAATCATCCGCCGCGACGCCGACGCCCAGGAGAGCCACTACGAGTACGTCAACCCGAGACTGCAGCTCCCTCGAGCCGCCGACAACGGCCGGTCCCACGAGCTTCTGCGGACCGCGTCCTCGGCCTCGGTGGCGCGGGACGCCGCGGGCGTGTCGGAACAGGCCCCCACAACACCGCTTGCCGACCTGGAAGAAGACGGCGCGGATGACCAGATGGCGCTTGATCTCGAGGCGGATCTCGACATTGCTCTCGAGCAGGAGTTGGCCGACGCCTTGGACTCGACGTCCAACACCACGGCCGCCACTGTGCTCATGAAGCTGGAGTACAACAACGAAGATGACGACGAGGGGGCGGCGGCTGGCAATGACGACGATGACGATGATGACGACGACGATGATGACGACGACGACGATGACGACGACGATGACGACGACGTGAAACGGGACAAGTCGCGGGCCAAGAAGCTCGAGGAAGAGATCGCGGACCTCCAGAACGCTGCGGAAAAACAGAAGGTCCTACTCGCCAAGGCCAGCTACAAGATGATGCGGATGAAGTTCCAGTCCGCGTACAACAACCTCAAGTCGCAACTCGACTTGAAGAAGCGCGAGTTGGCCAAGGTGCGCGAGCACCAGAACAAGCTGCAAGTGCCGGGCCTCATGAAGGGCGACCCCCGCAGAATCGAGCAGGAAGACGACGACGACGACGATGATGATGATGATGAGCCAGACGACGACGAGCCGACGGAGGACCCGATGCAGGCCGGCAACGGCCCTGCCGACTCGGGCACCTCCAAGGACGACGCCTTCAAAGCACAGGCGTTGCTCGCCGAGAACGGCGCAGACGACGAGCCCCCAATGAATGACGCCAACGACGAGGACAACTACGATGACTTCCAGGGTCTATTCTAGAGGCGCACAGACGCCTGCCACAGGCTGCCGCGTTGGTGCACGGCAGCTCACCACAGAAATAGCGAACAATGCGTTTCCTGGCCGCCTCCACAAGTCACAGGGCCACGCTTGAAATGGCCCGCCTGGCACCGGCCATCGTGCCGCGGTCACGTGACCGCACGGCGCCGGCAACCTGGTGCCAGCGGCAGGCCTGGCGTTCCGTCCCTTGTTACCAGCGGCCTGGGCAGCACCTGCTTTCTTGGAAAAAAAGTTTACGGAAATGCCATAGACTTTTGGGCCCTGGACACCCGTTTGTGTAGTTCCCCGATCCACATCCCGGGGAACTCCATCGGCATGCATGCGCGAACTGCGCATAGATGGAATGAGGAAAAAACCGCCATAAAAAATGGCTCCGGCCCAGGCTCTCAGGGAACACCACCAGAAGTTTCGCCGCATAGACTCGACCACTTTTGCTGTCGACGCTCAGCTCTGTGCAAGAACACCAGACTGAACTTCTCTGTTCCCCCCTCAAATTTGCTCGCCAAGTTGTTCTAGACAGACTCTGACTTCAAGCCAGCTACCCTCGTTGTTCAAACAGACAAAATGCTCTCAAACTCGATCAAGCTTTTGGCTTCGGATGTCCACAGAGGCCTCGCTGAGCTCGTGGCGGCACGCCTTGGCCTCAAGATCAGCCCCAGCGAGTTGAAGAGAGACTCGACAGGCGAAGTCACGTTCAGTATTGGCGAGAGTGTGCGTGACGAAGATATCTTCATCATTTGCCAGATCGGGTCTGGTGTGGTGAACGACCGTGTGTTGGAGCTCTTGATCATGATCAACGCGTGCAAGACGGCCAGTGCCCGCAGAATCACCGTGATTTTGCCCAACTTCCCGTACGCCAGACAGGACAGAAAGGACAAGAGCAGAGCGCCCATCACTGCCAAGCTCATGGCCGACATGTTGACCACCGCCGGGTGTGACCATGTGATCACCATGGACTTGCACGCGTCGCAAATCCAGGGCTTTTTCGACGTGCCTGTCGACAATTTGTACGCGGAGCCCAGTGTTGTGCGTTACATCAGAGAGAAGGTCAGCTTCAAGGACGCCATTATCATCTCGCCCGACGCAGGTGGCGCCAAGAGAGCCGCTGGCTTGGCCGATAGGCTAGATTTGAACTTCGCCTTGATCCACAAGGAGAGAGCGCGTGCCAACGAGGTTTCCCGCATGGTCTTGGTCGGTGACGTCACCGACAAAATCTGTATCATTGTGGACGACATGGCCGACACGTGCGGCACGTTGGCCAAAGCTGCCGAGGTTTTGTTGGACAACAACGCCAAGGAAGTCATTGCCATAGTCACGCACGGAATCTTGTCGGGCAATGCCATCAAGAACATCAACAACTCCAAGCTCAAGGCCATTGTGTGCACCAACACCGTGCCCTTCGAGGAGAAGTTGGAGCTCTGTCCTAAGCTAGATACAATCGATGTTTCGGGCGTGTTGGCCGAGTCCATCAGAAGACTCCACAACGGAGAGAGCATCTCATACTTGTTCAAAAACGCGCCTTTGTAAGAAAAGAGGCGAGAGCTCGGTCATAGTCGACAGAAGCCGGCGAATTACATATTCAACTTCGAAATATTTCTAGTATTCGACCTGTACTCCGATGTGATGTGCACTATCCTACTTATATTTTCTTTGAGGCCAGAGGCCATAGTGCCTGATCAATGGGCCCGAAAAAATTGGTTATTTGGTGTTAATTGCTGGCGTTCGTGCTGAATACGCAGGAGCCATCTGCTAATAAGTCCGGCTCTTCTTGGGCGATTTCTGTTCGAACAATATAGAAGGGAAGAAATGAGGCGTCTTACGGCTGGCTTTCAAGTTCAGTGGACGAATATAAATAAAGCCGGAATGCATGGAGTATTTTTTGTCCGAGGTGTTTCAAAGGACGTATCACATCGTTTAGCTTGGTGTTTTACAAAATCCATATCTAAATGTTTTTGCCCGAGTATTTGATGACACGAGCCCTTGCCAACTGGTAGCCTGCCAATAGATACGCGGCGGGCGTCATGCTAATGAAGCCAGGGCTCACGTAATTGAGCTCCAAGGCAACAGTATCAAAGACTTCAAAAGTAAAGCGCAACGTTTGTGCAACGTTTGAAATGCCAGTTTAATTTATAACCATGAATCTTTCGCCTTGACCAATCCATGTAAGAGCCTTCTACTATTATCTCAAATATAATCATATTGCGCGACATCGAGAGCACAGCAGAAGATATTTAGGACTATCTATTCCACCCGAATCTCCGCGCAGACCTCCATTTCCCCCACTTTTCCCCACCAAATTCCTACATTCATTCCCATCATCATGGCTCAAAAGCAGTATGTAGACTCAAAGTGAAACAAGGTATTTTCGCTTCGCGATACTAACATTCCAGATTCAAAGCTTGTCTTTTCGGTATGTGAAATCGACAAGGTGCTGAGTCAGCCCAAGGCAGCCACGAAAAACTCCCAATATCTCATAATATCACCAGTGACTCATGACAACACACAAACGACAAATATAGACATATACTAACAGATCCAGACTTGGATGGCACGTTGCTTAACACCGAGGATATCTACACCGAGGGTACCTCCAAGGTCCTCGCCAAATACGGAAAAGGACCGTTAACATGGGACATCAAACTCGACTTACAGGGCAGACCTGGTCCTGAAGCCACGCGCAACCTCTTAAATGCGTACGGTATAACCGAAGTGACACCTGAGCAATACATGGAACAAGCGTTCGAGGTGTTGCAAGATCTCTGGGGCACAAGCGATTGGTTGGAGGGAGCATTGCCTCTTCTTTCGTATATGAAGGAGAAGAACATTCCCGTGGCTTTAGGAACAGGGTCGAATCTGATTAATTATAAGCTCAAGACCGATAGGCTCTCGGAACATTTCGAGATATTCGGCCATCATGTCGTGACTGGAGACGACCCTCGTATTCCGCCTGGCCGTGGAAAGCCAAACCCAGATATTTGGCACGTTTGTCTTGAATCTTTGAACCAGCAGCGTGAAAAAGACGGCTTGGAAAGTATTGCTATGGAGGAGTGTTTGGTGTTTGAAGACGGGATTCCTGGTGTTCTTTCTGGCAAGAATGCCAATGCCACCGTGATCTGGGTACCCCACCCAGGTGCGCTTGCTGAACTCAAGGGCAAAGAAAAGGACATTCTCAGCACGGGCGGTGAAATTCTCCCTAGTTTGGCTGCTTTTGACCCCACAAAGTATGGGTTTTGATAGATTATAGATCGTGTGAAGATAAACGATTTAGAAGCATTATGATTGAGCTGGACAGAACATGCAAGAGTCTTACTTGTAGTCTGATGGAGCCCGCGTCGTATTGCAAATTAATACCTTGCATTCTCACTGATACAAATACAAATACTGATGTGTTCAGGTGCCATTCATTTCGTAAATCGGCTTATTTAGTACCTTTTCTCAACCACGTGAAACGGATACACCCAGGCTGTACGAATAGCCACATGGTACCTCAAGTAAGCGGCTTGCCGCAATAAATAGTGCCAAAGAAGCATGTCGAAGATCTCTAGATCCTAGATATTTATGAGATTGGGCTGTGAAGAATTGCAAAGAGAAACACTGGTCACATCACCTAATTTTAGAGTCGATCGCATAAGAGGAAGTTTCCTGAAACCGGCATCAAGTCAGTCGCTTTCATAAATGTTTTATATAGAGCATAGTTACTGATTCAAAAATAGATGGCGTTCTCAAATGTTTCTCTACCCAAAGTTCTCGCACATCAAGAACAACATTCATTAATATGAGAGTGCGTTTCGATTTATTGGGCCCCAGTAGTAGGTACTTTTCCCAGAACGATGAGACAATGAAAATTCAATATTGTCCTTTAGACTAACAGCTCCACCGATACAGTCCAAAATCATTAGAATTACATAGTGGAGGTGCGTGATTTTGATATATAGTGTTCGCCAGCCGTGGGTGCAAATATCCAGTTGTCGCAACTTATCCACATTACCTTATGAAGCGACGTCTTGAAAGCACAGCCAAAACTGATTCAATACACAGAATTGCAAAGACAACAGTTTCCAAGGCACATGATAGTTTGATGATACTTGACTTCACCTCTCTGCCTCATCTCCAACAGCCTTTCTCGGGTTCTCTCCAGTTCCCCTCCACGATGCGGCTTTCTTGCATAATACAGCGAGTTCCCCCACGCGAAAATACTCCAGACCACCATGGAGCTGCACCTTCAACACTATCACAGAGTATGATAGGAACAGATTCCTACCACATCTCGATTGAATCTTTGCCGTTAGAAATAGACCTGATTCCAATTGGAAGCGAAGAATCCAATTCTGCACCACAAGATTACAGGATCTCTGAAATATCTGTTTTCGGGTACGATTCCATCGAAATGAGCTCTGACCACATCAGCCATGAGCCGTTGAAAGCGCAGCTGTTGGGCCGCGGCGCCATCCGGCTTTTCCGTGATTTTGACGACGGGTCCATTCGGACACCAGAACAGACTGCTGCGGTAGATCAACATGATGATACCATGTTATCGATCATAGCTCTTCCCACATATTTCACGGCCACCGATCTTCTAGGTTTCATAGGCGATCACTACATGGATCACGTCACGCATATCCGGGTGCTCAAGAGTGAAAAGCCAAACCGCTTTTTGGTACTCGTCAAATTCAACGACGCGCTCAAGGCGGCAGAATTCCAGTACCATTTCGACGGCAAACCGTTCAATTCCATGGAGCCCGAGGCCTGCCACGTGGTGTTTGTGCGATCGGTGACTATAGATGCGCCTGTAGAGACGGAAATGCCTAATCGGGAGGCACTAATTCCTTTTCTTATGAAAGACCCGTTCACGTCTGGCCACAGTCTTGGAGCTAGCACAGCGGACTCCAGCAGCAGCAAGACGAGCGAAAACCTGGTCCTGGTGGAGCTTCCGACGTGCCCCGTGTGTCTTGAGAAACTAGACTGCGAGATCTCGGGGCTTCTTACAATTCCATGCCAGCACACGTTCCATTGTCAATGCCTCTCCAAATGGCGGGACGACACGTGTCCTGTTTGTCGGTACACAAACAGCATTTCGAACCAGAGAATCAGAAGATCGGTGCGTCGGTTGCTGCAAATCAACTCACGCATGCAGCAACAACAGCTTCTGCAACCCCTCGAGGGGGAACAGCCGCGTTCAGCGGTGGAAGACGATACCGAAACATGTATGAACTGTACCACCACAGACAACCTCTGGGTGTGTCTAATCTGTGGGAATTTAGGGTGCAGCCGGTATGCACCTGAGCAGCATCTGCTAAAGCATTTTGTGGAGAGTGGCCACTGTTTTGCCATGGAACTAGACACATCCAGGGTGTGGGACTACGCAGGCGATAGTTACGTGCACAGGCTCATTGCGAGCGAGTCGGATGGGAAAATCGTGGAGTTTCCGAACAAAGCCCACGTGGATGACAAAGTATCTGCCAAGCTGGAGAGCGAAAGCGACGAGTATTCAGAGCTCTTGCTCTCCCAGCTCATCAGCCAACGTGAATACTACGAGCTTCTCCTTAAAGACAGGCAGCAGATGGGTGGCGCCAGGCGACGTTCTTCTGTCATAGAGCCAATCGGCAACTTGCTGAAGATTACCGAGTTGGAGGAGAAGCTAGAAGATTTGACTGCAAAACTCGAGAAGGTGACGACGAACGTGATTCCGGCGCTCAAACAGAAGATCGACATGAAGCAGATCTCGTTGAAAATAGCTGCGCAGGAACTACAGGAGTCTAATGCTCTTTGTGAGGGTCTCTCGCAAAAAGTGGAGTTTTTGACTGAGGAGAATGAGAAATTGAAGGTGCAAAATGAAGACCTCGGTGAGCAAGTGAAGGATTTGATGTTTTATCTCGAGTCACAGGAGAAATTCAAGGACCAGCCGCCCGAAGTTACCGAGGGGCAAGTGATCATGCGTCCGAAGAAGAAGAACAACAAAAAGAAGAAGTGAGAAGAACATCGTGCTTGGCCACTAACTGCAGAAAGTGGAGGTTCAAAAGGAAAGCTGATAGATGAGAGGTTTTCGTAGATTAATACGTTACTTTGAGGATTTTTCTGGCCCGTTGGTCTATATATTATTACTTTACGTTTTGATAGGTGGTAAAGTTAATAAGGTATTGACTTGGCGTTCACAAAGTTTTATTTTCTAATTCTTGAATATCTAATTCTTAGGAATGCATAAACAGAGTGGATACTCACAAAAGTTCACATCCAAAAACATTAAACCGATACTAAAAAACATCAGAGCCTTACAGCAAGAAACGCAGGAGCGCAGTTCAAACAAAAAAGCCTCAAAATACGATGATGCGGATCTCAAAGACCAAACGATGAAGGTCTCGTCATGAGTCGTTGAAATTACACGAACACAGCAGGCAGTAATCCGCCGCCGCTTTATCGACATGCGCGCGGCCTGCACACAGAGCAGCATCGAGCTCATCTCACTAAATGCGCTTCTCGTGGTGCCAAAATTTTCCCTCTTCTCGGTATTGGCTTCAGAATCTCACGCCTGAATCCCATCTTTTTGTTAGCACCACACATACAAAAATGGACCCTGCTGTCAACACGAAACTCAGCAGCAGCGAGGTGGCGTTTCCGAGAGGAGGTGCGTCCGTGTTGACGCCCTTGGAAATGAAGACAATCTCCAATAAGGCCACGGAAGACGTGCTTTTCGAGCAGGCTTCTCTGGAGAAAAAAAGAGGGCCTGTTGCCGACGACCTGGTTGCCAAGCTGCACAAGAAGGCCAAGAAGCAGAAACACAGCGCTGGTGGCAAAAACACCGACGCCGCGGACCAAAAACTCAAGCCCGTGGCGCACCTCAGTTTCAAGAACTTGTTGCCCGGTGTTTCTGTGCTCGGGCAGATTGTAGGCATAGCCAGAACACAGCTTTCGATCGCAATCGGTGACAACTTGGTCGGCCACGTCCCCATCACAGCAATCAGTGACGAGCTCACTGAACAGCTAGAAAAATACGAGGCTGCCATGGACTCGTCTGACGAGGAGGACGAGGACGAGAGCAGTGCGCCTGTGCTTTCTATCAAGCCCGAGTTCCCCAAGTTGGAGTCTTTGTTTTCAATCGGCCAGTGGCTCAGAGCCGTGGTGATGCCTGGCGACGACAAGAAGAAATCCATCGATCTCACCATCGAGCCGCAGGTCAACAATGCAGCTCTCGAAGAGAGCGACTTGGCGCCTGGCAATCTTCTCCAGGCGTCCGTCAAATCCGTCGAGGACCACGGCATTGTGCTTAGCTTGGGCTTGGACAACTATTCCGGCTTCATGCCCAAAAAAGAGTTGAAGAAGGCCGAGATCTCAGTGCTGTCCTTCAGACCGGGCCAGGTGGTGTTGGCATCGATTGCCTCCACAAGCGCCCGGACTGTGACCTTGAGACCGGCGCACAATGAGAACGTCAACAAGAAGACCACCGTGTCCACGATAACATCCGTGGACGCGATCCACCCAGGTGCTGTGGTCAACGCTCTTATCAGCGACGTGGCCGAGGATGGAATCCATGCCCGTGTTTTCGGCATGGTGGACGCCACGTTTTCGCTTCCACACGCGGGCGAGTTCAGCGTCGACAAGTTGAAGAACCACTTTGCCATTGGCTCGACCGTCCGGGCCAGAGTCATTAATATCTTGGTCGAAGATGGTGTCAAGAGTCTAATGTTATCCCGTGCCCCCCGCGTGTTTGACATGGACGTCTCGCTTAACTCCGAGCCCCTCGAGGCGTTCCCCTCGGGCTTTGTTTTCGAGCTGCCGCTCACCGTGATCGGCGCCGACTCCAAATACATATACCTTTCTACCGGCTCCGAGATCGTGGGCCAGGTGCACAAGTCCAACACGGACCCAGATAAAGTCGCCAATATTGAATACCCGATCGGCTCGAAGCACCGTGCGCGCGTCTTGGGCTTCAACCAGATCGACAACGTGTTGATCATGACGCTCAACCCGAAAGTCATCAACTCCAAGTTTGCCTCTGCAGAGGATATCCCTGTTGGCGAGTACATCTCGTCGGCTGAGGTGACCAAGATTTTGCCCGAAGGCAGGGGCTTGATTGTCAAGTTTTTCGGTGACTTTGAGGCTATGGTGCCTCCTAAGCACATGTCTGACATCAAGTTGGTGTACCCAGAGAGAAAGTTCAAGGTGGGTGGCATTGTTAAGGGCAGAGTTTTGCAGAAGAATGGCAGAAAGCTCTACGTGACGTTGAGAAAGAGTTTAGTCAACATGGAGGAGGAAGCCATCGTATACAGCACCGACCACTTGTCTGTGGGGTTCAAGACCACTGCAGTTGTTGAGAAGTTTGTCGCGGGCGGTGCCGTGGTTTCCTTCTTCGGTAAGTTGAAGGCGTACTTGCCCAAGAACGAAATTTCAGAGACCTTCGTGGAAAACGCCAAGGACTACTTGAGAGAAAATCAGGCCGTTGGTGTCAGAGTCATGAAGTTCTCGCCTGAGGACGGTAAGATTTCTGTCACTTTGAGACAGGCTGCTGACCTCAGCAATGCACAAGCCCAACATCTCGAACAAATCGTTCCTGGTCGCAGTGTGGTGAAGGCTTCTGTCGTCGAAAAGTCCAAAGAGGCGTTCGTGGTGGAGTTGGAGGGCTCTAATTTGCGTGGCTTGATCTTCACTGGCCATTTATCTGATGGTAACTACGAGGAGAACAGAATCATCTACAAGTCGTCAAAAGTTGGTGGCATCTTGGAAGTTTTGGTTCTTGAGAAGAACATGAAGACCAGAACTGTGGTTGTTTCCGCCAAGAAATCGTTGATCAACGCGGCCAAGTCCGAGACTTTGCCTTTGCATTACGAAGACATTCACGTCGGCTCGACTCTTTCCGGATTCGTGAAGTCTGTCACAAACATGGGGCTTTTTGTGAGTTTCACCGGCAGATTGACTGGTTTGGTTTTACCTAAGAACGCATCTGCTGATCCATCCGAGGACTTGCTGAAGCGTTTCTACAAAAACCAGTCTGTCGCTTGTGAGGTCATCAAAGTTGACAATGAGAACAAGAGATTCTTGCTTTCTCTTGCTGACACCGAAAGTGCCAATGCCTACAAGGCTAAGAAGTTGAAGAACCCTGTGGACTCCTCAAAGAAACTCACCACCGACTTTGCTTGTGGTGAGACCACCAATGGAATCATCGAGTCCATCGAGGGAAATCACTTGAAGGTGCGCTTGGCTGACAACTTCTTTGGCAGGGTCCATGCCAGCCAGTACTTTAGCTCCGCTGATCAAATCAAGGACACCAAGCATCCGCTTGCTTCGGTCAAGATCGGCGAGTCAGTCAAGGCTCAAGTCGTTGGCTACAACAATACTAAGACTTGTAAGTTCACTACAAGTTCGTCTTTTTCAGATGATTCTGTGGTAGAGTTGTCCATATTGAAAAAGCAGGTGAAGAGCAAAACGCCATACAAGCCGGCCCAGTTGGAGGACGTAGAAGTTGACCTGACCGTGTTTGCCTACATTGATGCATTCGACCGTGGTCATGCCATTGTGTCCCTTGCACCTGGCGTTGTCGGTGAAGCTCTTGTCTACAACCTTTCGAAAAAGGCCGAGGAGTATGAAGACTTCGAGGCCAATTTCCCGATTGGTGCATGCTTGAAGCTCAAAGTTCAGAGAGTGAACTTCAAACAGCAAAGACTTGTCTTGTCTGCTGGAAACAAAGAAATCACTTCTACATCTCAAGTGACCAAGGGACAGAAAATCCCGGGTATGGTTTTCTTTGTGTCAGACTCCAACGTCTTGGTGGAGTTCAGCACAGAAGTTGCGGGAAGAGCATTCATTACTGATGCTTTGGGTGACTACGACCAAAAGTTATCAGAAGCATTTAAGCCAAACCAGCCTGTGCTCGCTACTGTCCTAGAGATCGAATCGGGCGAGAAGAGACTCGTGGTTAGCTTAAGAAACGAAGAAACTGCCAAAGATAAGGCCATCAGATCCATTGAGGACCTCAAGAGAGGCAAATTAGTGAAGGGTTTCGTCAAGTCTATCTCTAACACAGGTATTTTTGTCGCGTTAAACAAGGACTTGTTCGCGTTGGTGCGTGTGTCTGACATCTCTGATGTACAATTAAGCGACTGGAAGAAGTACTACAAGCCATACCAATGTGTTGTTGGAAAGATAGCCCAGTGCCAGACGGAGGGACGGATTTCGATGTCTTTGAAGGAGAGCGAAGTCAATGGTGATTTGGCCAGCTTCAAGACTTTTGAGGAATTGGAGGTCGACCAGATTTACGATGGAAGTGTTAAGCAGGTGGCTGAATTCGGTGTGTTCGTTAGGTTGGATGGTACTGCCAATGTAAGTGGGCTTTGTCACCGTTCCGAAGTTTCTGATAACAAGATCGAAAATGTCGGTGATTTCTTCAGTGAAGGTGACCGTGTGAAGGTGAAGATTTTGAAGATCGATACCACCAAAAGACAGCTTTCTCTTGGCATGAAAGCTTCCTACTTCATGGGATTACAGGATGAAGATGTTGAGATGTCGGATGCGGCAAGCGAGTCCGAGGCTGAAGTTGATGCGGAGGACGAAGTTATGGACGACGCTTTCGAGTCTGATGACGATTCGGAATCTGAGGAAGAAAGCACGCTGGAAGCCAAGCCCGCAAGCCAAGGTTTGAGCGGCTTGTCTACGAACGGTTTCGACTGGACTGCATCGATCTTGGATCAAGCCGAGGATGACGAGTCCTCCGATGACGATGGCGAAGACTTTACCCAAAAGAAGAAGAGAAGAGGCAAGGGTAAGAAGCAGGTCAAGGACCGTACACTAGAAATGAACTCCAGGGCACCGGAGTCCGTGGGAGACTTTGAGCGTTTGCTTGTCGGTAACCCAGACTCGTCTGTTCTTTGGATGAACTACATGTCGTTCCAATTGCAGCTCAGTGAGATCGACAAATCAAGAGAAATTGCTGAGAGAGCCTTGAAGACCATCAACTACCGTGAAGAGCAAGAGAAGATGAACATCTGGATTGCTATACTTAACTTGGAAAATACTTTCGGCACCGATGAGTCCTTGGCCGAGGCTTTCCAACGTTCAGTCCAATACATGGACAGTTTGATCATGCATCAAAAATTGATTGGCATCTATGTGCTTTCCGAAAAGTTCGAGAAGGCCGAGGAACTCTTCAGAGTCATGTGCAAGAAGTTTAGCCAGAACGTGGCCGTGTGGGTGCAATGTGGATCCTTCTACATGGACCGTGATATGCTGGATCAATCCCATGAGGTCTTGGCGCGTGCCTTGCAGTCTCTTCCCAAGAGAGACCACATTGATGTTGTGAGAAAGTTCGGCCAGCTTGAATTTGCCAAAGGAGATCCCGAGCAAGGTAGATCGTTGTTTGAAGGCTTGATCACCGACGCACCCAAGAGAACCGATTTGTGGAACGTCTACATCGACCAAGAAATCAAGACGGGAGACCGTGCTAAGGTCGAGGCCTTGTTCGAGAGAGTTGTCACCAAGAAGTTGTCGAGAAAGCAAGCCAAATTTTTCTTTTCCAAATGGCTTTCATTTGAGGCGGAGGCTGGGGATGAACAAGCTGTTGCACGTGTGAAAGCACTTGCTGTAGAGTTTGTTCAAAAGCAAGCAAAGGACGAGGAGGAGGAAGAACAATAGAGACTGTGTGAAGATCTCTTTTTTGACCAAAGAATCGGGTTGAAAAGCATCGGGAAAGAGCAACCACGATTGAACTGTGTATATATATTATATTGTTGCAATGCATACTCAAACTAGACTTTGTATGAGTCCTCGTCAAGCTCTGGAAATATAGCGAGAAGAACCACATCGAGTACATTAAACATTAAGTGTTTGTTTAGGTAATCATTTTGGAACATTTCCAAAATGTTTTTACAAGCCTGATCTGTGTTCCTGATACCAAATATCTTTGAGCAAGTCTCAGACATATAGATTTGCAAAATCGAGTTCGCCTCTTTTCTTGTTGCCAGCTGCTGAGCTTTTGTTCTGAGCTCCGGCGACTCTCGGAATTTTCCATTCGGGAAAAGCATATCTTGCAAGGAGTTAAGAACATCTGCAATTCGCAAATCTTGCTTGATGTTCTGCTCAATTTGAGACGTTAGAGTACGCTCGATAGTGGAACCAAGTACCTGTTGCAAGATGACCAAGAGTGCACGTCCGCGTAACCAATTCGATTTGCTCAAGTCAAAAAGCGTGAGCAAGAGATCAGAAATGGGTTTAACAAAAGGTACCTTTTCCGCGCTATTTTTCTGAATTTCGTCATATTGCTTCAACTCTCTCTCCATTTCTTTGATGTTTTGCAACATCTCTTTATTTTGTCTCACCTGAGACGTATCGAACCTTAAATCATTGCCCAGCTCTCGGGGAAACCGATTGAACATGGAATAAAAAGTACTTTTTGAAGTAGCTTGGGATTTCCCGACTTTAAAAGTTTCTGATGAAAGGAAAGACCTGAAAGCCGGATCTGAACAGACATCAGGGATGGCAAGCAAGTCTTGTAGGTACTTCTCTAGAATTGGTTTTCTGGTTTCGATCTGCTGAGTTTTCTGGAACTTCAAGTATGGAACATTTTTTTTTGGAAACTTGACTTCGTTCACATCATTGTATCTTCTTTTTAAAAATTCATGGAGTTTGTGAAATTGACTAAAGCGACGGGCAACAATCCAGCCAGCAACAATTTCGTTAGGGTCTTCACTGGAGTATTTCTGTACCTCGATAACATACATCACGTAAGATATTTTCTCATCTTTTCCAAACACACATGATTGTATGCGGATTTTTGACTTTCCATACAAACTGTTGTCGTTTTCTTGAACAATATATTGCTGTTTTTGGAGCTCTTTAGTGTTAATCTCCTTTTCAAGACTTGCGTTTGATCTCCGTAAAACTTTTAGTTCTGCGACATTATTTGTGAGTTCTGCTTTCTTTAGAAGTGAAAGAAGAATATCGTTTTGTTTCGTAAGATTTTCAATATCTTGATCAAGAACTCCGATTTTCTCGGCCAAACTCAAGTCACCTGGGGCGGCTAAAAGCAATTCCAGATTTGAAAAACTTTGTGATGCAGAAATACTGGAGTCAACAGAATCAGACAATGAGTTTGAATCCAGATCAGAGTCGCTAGTTTCTTCGAACAATGCTGACAATCGATTTGAATTGTACGGATTAGATCCAAATACAGAATTGTCAAGCAATTCGGTTGTATCACCAAATAAAGAAGGTTGAGACGATTTACGCGAGACTGTGATGGTAGAATCTGGACAATCAGTAGGGGTCAGTAGCCGGTTCTCATGGTCGATAGACGTTGTTTTCATGATTTTTTCAAACGCTGATTCGACAGCCTGAACAACGACAGGGCTTAAAATGGGAGACTTTTCCTGATCAATCTCTGTGTTCGACTTGTCTTCGTCATTGACATTTGTAGTGCGGGGAAAAGCAGTAGATATGACTCGAGGATTGATAGACTTTTTTGGCAGTACAGCTTCCAAATCACCAAACCGATTTGAACTTCGAAATTGTTCTAGATGTGCTGCTTTCATGTGCGCAAATATATCATTTTGCAACTCAAACAAGGCCAGCCTTGCCTGCTGATACAGTGCCGCATCTCTTCGGGTAGCATTTTGAACGTAGGCCGAGACTTGTCTTCTTATCAGCTCGCTTATTTCCAAGAATGGTAATGCAAAATATTTCTCGTAGATCTTGACAATATCATCTTCATTAGAAAACTCCAAGAATAAAGGTATTCCTGAAGTGTCTGTGCCCTCAAGTGGTGCTCGCATCAACTCTATATGTTGCCAAAGGTCAATTTCGGCCTCATGTTTATAACCTCGTAAGAATTCCCGGAACACAGCGGCGTGCTTTGGTTCTGCCAATACAGTATCGAGAGTTTGGAACTTAAGCGATTTGTCTGAGGAAGTGGGAATGATCGAGAGAAGTTTCGAAATGCGTGCGTAGTCGTGTGAATACAGGGCACTGAACAGATCTAAAGATTCTTGTGCTTTTTTCAAAGTGTCATATGTTTGCTTGCGCTCTGCTGGAGTACTGAGCTCGGCTACTTTGACACTCCATGCATTAACACATTCAGGAGAGATAGGAGCCTTGAGAGGGGGGAGTGCAGAATTTTGGCCAATGCGAAGAGTATGAGTCGGGGTTTGCGTCGTGTGTTGCTGAAGAGCTTCACGAAGTCGTTTCACCTGGTTTCGGTGCTTAAGGTTAGCTCCTACTGCTTTGACGACCATTTGATTAAAGAAATCCCCTTCTGAAAGCACAGAAAACGCATTTGTGAGAACCGTGCATGCGAGAATCTCAGTCAAGAGCGTCCCAACAAGTTCATTCGAGCTTTCCTGTGGAGATAGGAGCAAAGGGAGGAGCTTCTTCACTTTTGTACGTAAATACGCTTTCTCCTTGATTCTGGGTCCAGACCCAGGTACCGTCATAGTCACGCCGTTGTGAATAGACCCTTTCCCAAATTTTCGAGCAACGTTCAATTTGCTTTCAAATGAGTGCACAGAATCATGGGCATAGTCTGTAGAAATAAATTGGGCGTAGTGGTCGGTTAATAAGGGAGTAATTTTGTGAACTAGCACATTCGGCACGTCGACAGCGGCTATACGAGCGCTCAAACTAGAAAAGACATGTTTTAGTTCTAACCTCAATGAATCTTGAAAAAGCAGATCTACTGAGATTTTTGAGAACCACAGATCAATTAATTCTTTAAGGACGAGATCCGTCAATCGTGCCAAAGCTTGTGATATCACTGGTGACTCTTTGACGACTGGCAGTGTAAGCAAGTTCCGGTCGATTTCTAAAGATGAAATTTCCTTTGTCCAGGATTCCTTCGTCATGAAATTAAACTGTTTATTTGGACAGCGAATGGAGCTTATCGGGGTAAGCCTAGGTCTTGAAACATGGTAAAGTATGTATAGGAAGATCAGTATGTTGGTGGAAAGCCACCAAATTAGGGAGTGCTTGAATTTGAGCAAGACTATGGCTCCTGCAAGGATCTTTACATATGGCAAAATGGAGGATAGATGGACCCTTGTATTTCGGCCGAGATGTTTTTGTTTTTGAGACAGTGCCTCGGAAATATTGCTCGTTTGCATGTCTTTACTTTTAAAGACACAGTTCATGTGCCAGAATCCACGAAGTGCGCTTAGGCCGTGCGCGCCACGCTGTGATCTTCCATGTTGAAACCTGACCTACATTTAATTTTAGTGATTCGATCAATAATTGATTTACAGAGCCCGGAAACCTCAGTATGCTTCACATGGTAAGCCTTTCCCGGTTTCGACTCTATTCTATTTCTGAGCATACTTTAGAGGACCAGCATCCTCTATCGCATAATATCGGGGAAGTTGGCCTGTGGAATTTGAAGAAAATCCACCTCATTCTCAATAAGTCCTAGTATATCCTCGAGCCAGAGGAATCCATGACTGTTCCGCAATGAACTCTAGCGTGCAGATCTGTTTCATGTTTCATCACTACAGATTATTCATTGGAGGCGAGAATGAAATCTCTATTATAAATTTAAAAAGCCTTTTTTAGACCTTGCTTCTTTTGAGTTTTCTTTTTGACTCCTGCAATGTCCTTTTTCTTGAAAGCTTGCCATGTTCCAGGTCGGACAGACAATTCTTTGTATTCTCCTTCTTCTCCTTTTTCTCCTTCTTCTCCTTTTTCTCCTTCTTCTCCTTCTTCTCCTTCTTCTCCTTCTTCTCCTTCTTCTCCTTCTTCTCCTTCTTCTCCTTCTTCTCCTTCTTCTCCTTCTTCTCTTTCTTTTTACTTTCCTTTTTTCCCTTGCTTTCCACGCTCAGAATGTTTAGACTTTTCTCCACACTGTCTAAGACCGCAGTGGCCTCTATACTTATGCTCTTCACATGCGCATTTTCGGTTTTTCCCACTGTCCCGGCCAAGCCTTCGCCTCTAACAAACATCTTGTATAACGGCAGATTAACTTTTCTCATATGATTGGCAACCTCAACTTCATTTTGGCTGACAGAAATTCCATTTTCGCCTGACGAGACTTCAAGGTTTTTCAATTGCCCATCGAAAAGTCTCTCCCACCACATATCAGCATCATTGCCTTCAGAGCCCAATCCTTTTGTATCTTTCTTGTGCTTGACTAGAATTGGCTTTCTGAGACCACCTTGCTTCAAAGCTTCCCCTTCTTTCCAGCCAAAAGACTGAAGATATGAGCTTGCATTCATTTCTTTAATGTGCAAAGTATATATATTATTAGTGAGAGTTCACTTTGATTTTCATGCAGTCTTCTAACTCAATAATAGAAGTTCAATGATCTGCTAGATCTAAACGGCAATGTTCAACGAATGGAGGATATAGCTTTCACTCAGACTTGTCACTCTTCAGGGCCTTGGTTTCTGAAAAGCCTTGATAGGCGATGCTCATCTCTCAACGCGCATCTCTTACTATACCATACTAGTACCATTCTTGGATGTGGACATAGAAATTTGAGCTCATGTGTAGCTTATTGTCTAAATCGTGCATTTCAAACAGAGTAGGCATTTGTTTTACGAATTTGTGTCAATCCACAGTATAGAATGTGATGTCAATTTCATCATGTGTATTTATCTTGCCTTGAGCCATAATTGTCCCGCAATGTTTTGTTCGAGAGTGCGGGTCAGATGATATACATCCAGTCTTTATATTTCCTTCCTAGAAGATTGAGGTCCAGGCTAATTATAAACACAAACGTGAATGTCTCTACAGTCAAATAGCCCAAATATGTCACAAGATGAGATGATTGAGCTTAGGCACAAGGTGGAAAATGAACGAATTTCAGACCCATTTTCCTATAAGCAATACAGACAACTAATGTTGTACGCCCTGCAAAACGGACTTCAAAATCATCCGCAAGTTTGGAGGACAAGAATGGAATATGAAGTTCTCAGTGCAGAAGATTTAATAAACTGGGAGTCTGCCATCGATTCCAACCTTTCAGGATGCCAAGCATCAGACGAGAAATCCACGATGTACAACCTCATAGCTACGGAATATCCTACCATGCAAAATGTATTGAAAAGTCTAGACTATCTGAACCCCACTATGGCTCAACTTCAGCAATGCTATGCAAAGCACAAAGATAACTTTGTCTACAGCCAAGTCATTTTTGATCGACTTCTCGCTAGTCTATGTGCGGATGAAGATTGGCTAGCCATACGGGCACTATATGAATCACGCTTGAAAGTCCCGCACAGGCAAATCCAAGATACATATGACTCGTTTTCTTCTTTTGTATCTGAGCATTATCCCCAAGAGTACACTCTGATTATGAGAACAGCCAGCAAGCTTCTTCGGGCTACAGAAAGATCGCAAAGGTATTATGAGATTCTAGAACAAGCGATTTCTGATGATCCAAACTCACCTGAACCGTGGATAAGATACATGACTCAGTTGCATCAATATTCAAATGGTGAATCACCGTATCCTGCATTTCTTGCGGTTTTCTATCGCAGTTTGTTCGCCGGCTCCCTATGTAAGATGGGTGATTCGCAATGGACAGATGTATGGCTCGTTGCCCTTCAATTTTTGAGCAAACCTCAAATGCACCATTCACTGGAGAGAAAGCGCATTGCTACATCATTTGTCAAATGTTACCCAAAATTTCCTCGCGCTTACTCGGAGTTAGCATGTTCTCTCTCAACTGAGAAAGAGGTCCACAGTCTAAGGAACCATGTTATTGACGTCAATCTTTTTGTAAATGAAAATAAAGAATGCGTCGATTTGGCCAAAGATATGTTGATGGTTCAGTGGGCACTTCAATTAGAGCCTGACTTGTCAAATGACCTTATTAATGATATTCGCACCACGTATGAAGCGTTTTGGGAAAATGTTGAAGTGGTCGAGTTTTGCATGGAACTCCTCGCAGAATCGGCACAAGAAGAAACTAGGCTTTTGATTGTTGGTATTTTGAAACAGTACACTACTCAAAATACCTATTGTTCTAGATTGTGGCTTTCTGGGTTTGCTTTACTCGAGCGGATTCATCCCGATAGAAAGATTATTTTGCAGATTTTGCAACTAATGGAAGACAACATAGTTCATTTTGATGAGCCAGAAGTTCTTTTTTCAAAACTTGAAATCTACATACGCAAACATGCGAAAAGGGATTCCCTTTGTCAAGTTCATTCAAGACTTCAAAAACTCACTCATTCTATTTCCGAACACCAAGGATCAGAAACAACTATGAATAATGATATGGAAGACTCTGCAGAATTGCAGCAAGACACAAATTTGAGATCACACGTTCATAAAAGTATGGAAGAACCAGAACATCCGGAAAAGAAACGAGTGAAGTTAGAAGAGACTCATGAATCTAATGAGCCAGTGCGGAGCAGAGAACAATTTCGAGTAAAGATATATCCACTTGGCTTTGGCACTGGTGAGGAAGACATCAAGAGTTTTTTGAGCGGCTACGCGAAACCTTTGTCGTATACCATCTCAAATCAAAGTGAGAATATCGAGAACAACTTCGCTATAATCGAGTTAGCTTCTGAACTAGATGTATTGTCGTGCTTAACCAGGCAATTCAAATCGCTTGCTGGTGTGTCAGTCAACGTTACTAGAATATTTGGTGCTACAGTGTGGGCCACAAATTATCCTCTGGGATTTGACTCACATGACATTGAAACTATGATTGTTGAACTCACGGGAACTTCGCCTTTATCTGTGCGCTTGCCCTCGCAGAGAGATAACAAAGAGCGCAGATTCTTTTATGCTGACTTTTCCGATGAGGCCACTGCCTTATTCGTGAGAGATAAACTTTCAGGACACGTCTTGCATGGACATGAGCTACAAGCAGAAATTTCGAATCCCACTTTGAAGAAGGTTAAAGATCTTGCGCCGGCTTCACGCCAGATCCATCTTCATAATTTGAACTTTAAGCAAACGACAGAACTGACTTTGCGCCATTTTTTCCTGGATTGGGGCCAGGTAGCCAGCGTTCATCTACCTTTGAGTGATGTAAGTAAGACAAAAGGCTTTCTCAATAATGGCTTTGCATTCATCACATTTGCAACCGAATCCGACGCATCTAAAGCTTTGGCAAAAGGCAAAGCTAAGATTGACGATAGAATTATTGACATTTCTGCAGTCAAAACTAAAAAATCTGTGGATAAAAAAGTTCCAGACTTCGATGATCAGAAAACCGTTACAATTAAAAATGTCGCAGAGACGGTCACGGAGGCCCAGTTGCGGAAGTTGGTCGAGGAACAAGTTGGGCCCGTGAGTCAGATCTCGCTTAAACCAAGCAAGAAAATGGCATTAATTGAATTTCAGGTGACTCAAGATGCCGGGAAAGCCGGTTTCACCCTTGAGAGATTTGCATATGAAGGCCTATTACTTCATGTGGGGCTGAAAAAAGATTTCTTCCAAGAAGTGACAGCGAAAGTTCCCACAATGATGTCTCCAATGCTCATGAGAAAAAGGAGAAGATGATGAAAGATCAATGTATTTTCTGGACCTATATGCGATCTACCAACGCCTGTTTTTGTCAGGAGAAATAGACAGTACTATCAAGACTCGCCTTGAGAACAACTTACTGAAATTTTTGCCGAGAAAAAACAGAACAGATTTATCTTAGTTGTTCTTCCGGTATGTACTTTGAATGATAGTTTTCTAATTTCTTCTATGGAGACTCCTTTCGAATGTTAACACACCTCACTGTATCTCTGGAAGTCTACCTTAAAGTCCCTCTGTTGTATAATAAAGCGCTCTGATAAGGGATTACAAGCTTTTTATCCATTAAGTTCCTCAAAGGTTTCATGAATCCATATACAGTGTACTGTTGCAGAGATTACTGTTTTGCGGTTCATCTAGCACATACTTTCGTCTTCAGGCGATTACAGCGAACCTTATCGTGATTTATTTGCAATTGTTTACGCAAATCAACAAATTAATGTAATCTCAAACTTTATTCAATACGATTATCTTTTCAAGAAAAAAAAAAATATTTAGTACGCTCGAATACGACAGTGCAAATCAATTCGTGTCTTCAGGAATCGATGAGTAACATACCATGACCCTGTTGAACAGTTTTTTTGAATGAGGGAAACATCTCACGAATCCACCATTTAGAATTTCCAGAATTCGGAGAGATCTTGACCTGCACCATTGTAGGCGAGAATGTTAGGACTTTCCCGGTCGAGTCCACTCACCACATTTCTGGTGCCAAACTTGAGGAATCTTCTCTTCAACTCAGCCGGAGTCACGAGATTTTTGGAAGAGAATTCTGAATCAAGCTCAGGCTGCAAAGACAACAAGTAAGACAACAAACCAGTCACGTGTGGAGCTGCCATTGAGGTACCCGACATGGTTTGAGTCTCCAGCCAAATGCCCACGGAAGTGATATCCACTCCTGGTGCCTGGATGTCAACGCACTTGCCCCAATTGGAAAATTCGGCTTTTTGATCGGAGTTGTCTGTGGCACCGACAGTGATTGGGCCGCTGGCTCTAGCGGGAGAGACACTACAAGCATCTTGGTTTTCATTTCCAGCAGCCACGGCAACATGTAAGCCGGCCGATGTGGCGGCATTCACAGCCAAATCCAAAGCTTCCGAAGCACCTCCACCGATAGACATGTTGATGGTGGCACCCTTGTATCCCTTTTGTTTAGCATCCACCTTTGCTTGATGGTCTTTCACGACAAACTCAATGCCCTTGATGATATCGGACGTGGTTCCACTGCCCAAGAGATTCATGACACCAACAGCAACCAAGTCCACATTCTTCGCAATACCGTAAGTTTTTCCGCCAATGGTTCCAGCGACATGACTGCCATGGCCGTGTGCGTCAATGCGAACCTTGGGGAAAGCCACCGCGTCACCCCAAACAGCTCTGCCCTCGAAATCGGGGTGTGCCACCTTGATGCCAGTGTCAATCACGTAAGCCGTGACACCTTTTCCACCCTCATCGTCGTAGAGATATTCTGTGGCGGCGGGTTGAGATAATTCACGCAGGGAAACACGGGCCAAGCCCCAAGGAGCATCACTTTGGGTATCAAATTCGTTGATGTGCATGATGGAGTCTTGTTCGATGAAGTCAACCATGTGGTTGGTTCTAAGGATTTCCAATAATGCGGGAGGCACGTAGCCGACGTAGCCTCTGAAGGAAGGAATACTCACAAACTTGAGAGCCTTTTCAACCAAGTTAAAAGCTTCGTCCCGCAAGTCGGAAATGACATCTCTCTTTGCCATCGCAGAGAGATGGTCGTTGACCCATTCATTATGGGAGTCATAAGCACTATCTTCAAATCCGTGTTTGAGCACAACAATATACAGTTGAGGTACCACATTCGAGCCGCCGCAAATTGGGGCAGCCAGCTTTGGAGCGGGCTTTGGCGAGATAGGCTCATGGGGCGTTTCACCTGGCGTGTCCTTGTTTTCTTTGAGCGAGAAAATATGCTCCAAATTGCCCATATTGTTCAAATGTGGGATGAGCAAGGCACTCGAGCAAGCCAAGAGGGGGGATAATGCTAAAGCCAATTTCATTTCAACTTGCTGTTTCTGACTTTGGTCCTGGCTGGCTTGAATAGAAGTGCTTGTCAGGGGCTAGTCTGCTAAGATATGGGCGTCAGTTTCTGACAAACACGTGCGTTTGATAAAGAGCAGCGAATATTTGAGTGAGAGTGTAATTGCTGCTTACCTGAAGTTATTTTTTCTTGTTCTTTTCGTGGTGAAGTGGTGGAACCAAAAAAAGAATGTGGAGTAAAGAAAAAAGGTATGCTGCCCTCGTGGCGCTCTATCTTATCAAATGCGGGGCGATGCTCGGCCGGTGGCAATCGTTGTTTGTATGCAGTATACAATGCCGAATAATAGACTTAGAATGCCCCAGAAAGGTAAGAAGCCATTCACAGAGCTGGCTCATGGTGGGGCCCCATCGCAAGCCACGTTCAGTCTTAATCTGAATAACAAAAATTTCTGGAATTTTATCCTTTACATCGTTTTGATCTATTTTGGGTCAGACTCCCATCTCTGCATAGCTTAAGGGCATACCTCTATTGCACGCATATTTGTAGCACGCATATCTTAATTGCACGCATATCTCAGGCGCATGTGTCACGTGGAAATGCCGGAGTAGCAACTCTGTATGCAGGTATATTCCCCGACGAACGTCGGAGAGGATGTTTTCTCCCTCGAAAGATATGGTTCGGATTCCTTCTTCTTCTCTAAGGAGTCTGGAACATAGTAGTAACCAGAATCCTAAGTACTATATATGCTTGAATAAATATTGATGATACGAAATCATAACCGAAAGCATGTATTTTTGGGAGAACACCTCTTGTGCGAACATCCATTTGAAATAAGACTTCGGATTGCACTATGTCTTTGTCTTTATGGAGGCATGCGTTCTCGGAGTTTAGAAAAAAGCTGAACAGCAAAAAGCAGCTATTTTGTATTCAACAGCAGGCAAAAGATGCCAGCGGCGGGATTTGCCCGAGTGTATCGGGGATTTTCAAATGCACGTCATCTACTGCCGCGCGAATCTTGGGCAATGTCATATCACCTCAGAAAATGGTTAATTGATGTCTCATAACTTTCCCGTCACACGTCATCGCTCGCAACCGTTTAATACAAACGAAGCAAAAAGGTAGTAATTCTCGCAGCTGTTGTGGAACTCAATTGGGACCAATAGATATTTAGCTTCAATCATCCGAATTGCTTGTGAGGTTGATTTCAAAAATAAAAGCTGAATTTTAGCCAGGCTTTTTTTAAGCTGCACATGTTTTGACCTCTGACTTCAATAGAGCCTTAATGCGATAGCCTTAGTGGAGAATATCATGGCTGGTTAGACCCATGCTCGGAGCAATGAAAGATGTACGCATGTAAAGGATTTCACAGCACTAGCTGCTGAAAGGCTTTTTATCCTGCTGTGTCTATCCAGGTCATTTTCTCAAAAGACCCAAGACATCCAGGAGATCCAGTCTCCGAGAACATTTTCAATTTGGTAAATTTCGATTAAGAGAATGATATGCACAGATTATTCTTCCTCTTGGCGTTTTTTGCTCCGGTTAATGTTCTTGAATGCGTGCCCCTCAGGTGAAAGACTTATAATAAATGTGGTTTACCTGAACTTCGACCAGCCCGCCTGGCGCGACTGAGTCACCAATATCCACTAATAAGCGATATTACGGACGAAAGTTTCCGATCATCAATCCATTTTCTGAACGCAAAAACAGCAAAGTCTCGAAGATATTTTCCTCAATTTGAAGAGAAAAAAAAAACAGATCAGGTGTTAGATTAAAATATAAGAACTTCTCGCGAGAATGTGTTCTCTCCGCAGAATGGATGTTCGGGAAGAGCGAGCGAGTGAACATAGTGCCGAGATTAGTAGAGCTAAAAAGGCCAGTATACAACCATCATACCAAGGCGTCAAAGCTTGTATTTCTGGACACTAAAGATCCACCTTCAGCAATTTCCCAAATTGCGATCTTTGATTGTAAGGTTCTGTCCCGACTCGAGGAACACCAGCACTGGCTCCGTCTTAATCGTCTCAATCAACTGGGCCGCGAAATTTTTCTACCCTTTTTTCCAGGGCCTGCGCGTGCCAAAATTTCTCTACACCAATTGGAATCTCAGTTTGGGGCAGTAATCTCACCACCACGCCAATATCACCATGAGTGCCACCATCAAGTTGGAGAAGACTGACAGGCGTGACACGCTTGTGGCCCTCGAGAAAAAGTACCAGCAGTACTGGGCCGAAAACAAGTTCTTTGATGTCGATGCGCCCTCTTTGGAAGAGGACCCCGAGGAAGACGGCGAAAAATTGCGGGAGAGTCACCCCAAGCATTTCGCCACCATGGCGTACCCCTACATGAACGGAGTGTTGCATGCGGGCCACTCGTTCACGTTGTCCAAGGTGGAGTTTGCCACTGGTTTCGAGAGAATGAACGGGAAAAGAGCGCTTTTCCCCTTGGGTTTCCACTGTACCGGTATGCCCATCAAGTCGTCCGCAGACAAGATCAAGCGTGAGATCGAGCAGTTTGGCGCCGACTTCTCGGGCGTGCCTGCGGAGGACGACGAGGAAATCGAGGCCCCCAAAGAGCAGGCCAAGAAGGAGGACATCACCAAGTTCACCGCCAAAAAGTCCAAGGCCGCCGCCAAGCAGGGCCGGGGCAAGTATCAATTCGAGATCATGATGCAGTTGGGCCTCAGCAAGGAAGAGGTGGCCGCGTTCGCAGACCCACAGCACTGGCTCGACTACTTCCCTCCTTTGGTGCAGAAAGATGTGACTGCCTTTGGCGGCCGGGTTGACTGGAGAAGATCCATGGTAACGACGCCTGCCAACGCGTACTACGACGCGTTTGTGCGCTGGCAAATCAACCGCTTGAAGGACGTGGGCAAGATCAAGTTTGGTGAGCGGTACACGATCTACTCGGAGAAGGATGGCCAGGCCTGCTTGGATCACGACAGGCAATCAGGCGAGGGTGTCAACCCGCAGGAGTACGTGGGCATCAAGATCGAGGTCACGGAATTTGCCCCTGAGGCGCAGCAGGTGTTTGCCGAGCACAACTTCGACCTCGGCAAAAACAAGGTGTACTTGGTGGCCGCCACCTTGCGGCCGGAGACCATGTACGGCCAGTCGTGCTGCTTTGTGTCGCCCAAAATCAACTACGGTGTCTTCAAGGCGGCCGAGGGCACGTACTACATCACCACGGAGCGTGCGTTCAAGAACATGTGCTACCAGAAGTTGACCCCTGTGAGAGGCGAGTACAGCGCTGTTTTGAACATCAACGGTGCCGCCATTGTGGGCTCCAAAATCAACCCCCCTTCTGCCATCTTGAAGAACTTGAGGGTGCTCCCCATGGACACCATCTTGGCCAACAAGGGTACGGGTGTGGTGACCTGTGTGCCTTCCGACTCGCCCGACGATTTCATCACCTCCAAGGACTTGGCCAACAAGCCCGAGTACTACAAGATCGAGAAGGACTGGGTGCAGCCAGAGGTTGTGGCCATCATCCGCACCGAGAAGTTCGGCGACAAGTGTGCCGAGTTTTTGGTCAACGACTTGAAGATCCAGTCGCCCAAGGACGCCGTTCAATTGGCCAAGGCCAAGGAACTCGCGTACAAGGAGGGCTTCTACAACGGTACCATGCTCATCGGCAAGTACAAGGGCGAAAAGGTCGAGGCGGCCAAGCCCAAGGTGAAGGCAGACATGGTGGCTGCCGGTGAGGCGTTCGTGTACAACGAGCCCGAGGGCCCGGTCATGTCCAGATCTGGAGATGAGTGTATAGTTTCCTTGGAGGACCAGTGGTACATTGACTACGGCGAGGAGACCTGGAAGAACCAGGCCTTGGAGTGCCTTGCCAGTATGGAGACATTCACCAAGGAAACCAGAAACGGCTTTGAGTCTGTGTTGGACTGGTTGAAGAACTGGGCTCTCACCAGAACCTACGGTTTGGGTACCAAGTGTCCATGGGACGAGTCCCAGTTGATCGAGTCTTTGTCCGACTCCACCGTGTACATGGCGTACTACACCATTGCACGTTTCTTGCACTCTGATTACTACGGCAAGATCAAGGGCAAGTTCGACATCAAGCCCGAGCAATTGACCGACGAGGTCTTCGACTACATTTTTGCCAGGCGCGACGACATCCTGACCGATATTCCCATGGAGCAGTTGAAGGAGATCAGAAGAGAGTTCGAGTACTTCTACCCATTGGACGTGAGAGTTTCTGGTAAGGACTTGATTCCAAACCACTTGACTTTCTTCATCTACACGCACGTTGCTTTGTTCCCCAAGAGATTCTGGCCTAAGGGTATCAGAGCCAACGGCCACTTGATGTTGAACAACGCCAAGATGTCCAAGTCGACCGGTAACTTCTTGACTTTGCAGCAGATCGTCGAGAAGTTTGGAGCAGACGCTTCCAGAATCGCTTTGGCCGATGCCGGTGACTCTGTGGAGGACGCCAACTTTGATGAGTCCAACGCCAACGCCGCCATCTTACGGTTGACCACTCTCAAGGAGTGGTGCGAGGAGATCAAGGCCTCTCAAGACACCTTGAGAACCGGTGACCTCGAGTCTTTCTTTGACTTTGCGTTTGACAATGAAATGAACAACTTGGTGGAGCAGGCCTATGAGCAGTACTCGCTCACAAACTACAAGAGTGCACTCAAGTACGGCTTGTTTGACTTCCAGACCTCCAGAGACTACTACAGAGACTCTGTTGGAACCATGCACAAGGACTTGGTGTTCAAGTACATTGAGTTGCAGGCCTTGTTGTTGGCGCCCGTCGCTCCTCACTTTGCCGAATACTTGTACAAGGAGGTGTTGGAGAAGGACGGTTCGGTGCAAACCGCGCAGTTCCCCAGAGCTTCCAAGCCAGTCTCCCAGGGCTTGTTGGACTCTTTGGAATACGTCAAGGAGTTGTCTAGGGCCGTGCGTGACGCGGAGAGTGTGGTGTTGAAGTCCAAGAAGGGCAAGGCCGAGGTTGACGCCACCAAGCCGGCCGTGTTGACTTTGCTTGTGTCCACGTCGTTCCCCGAGTGGCAAGACCAGTACATCGATCTTGTCAGAGAGTTGTTCGAGAACCAGACCTTGAACGACAACAAGGTGATCAAGGAGAATGTCGGCAAGGACATGAAGAGAGCCATGCCCTTCATCAACTTCTTGAAGCAGAGATTGGCCAAGGAGGACCCCAAGACCGTCTTCAACAGAAAATTGACTTTCGACGAGGGCGAGCTCTTGCAAAAAGTGGTTGACATCATCCAGAACTCCACCACCACCATCAAGATCGCCAAGCTCCGGGTGGTTTCTTTCCCCCATGGAAGCAAACACGGCTTGGACCTCACCACCGGCGAAGAGGTGGAGATCACCGCCACGGGCAAGGTTGTCGACGCGTCCGTGCCGGGCCAACCGGGCATTTTGATCAAGAACGTCGAGTAAGCTTGATTGTATGGACGACAGCCCCAACCCGGCAGCTATTGTTAGGTAATACCAGACTACGTAAATGATGTATTGAATGTAGGACGTCCGGGGGCCGTCCCTGCTACGATGACCGGCGGCCGCCTGTTGTTTTGAACTGCCAAAGAATGCATGTCCCGACAAGCCGCTCTCCAGAGAACGCCGGGAGTTAGACTGCAAGGTCGGTGGGCTTGGGATCTTAACTCCGGACCCGGGTCCAGGCGCGCAGCTGGAGACCTGGCGCGCCCAAAAAATTGGCGACATGGGCCCCAGAGATTAGCGCCTTGGGCCCCAGAAATAAAGCGCACCAAGTCACTCGCTGCAACGGCTGGCACAGGACGGTAAGGAAAGAGACCATGTGATAATGCCCTCGTCTATAAATAGAGGCCCTCCCCCCGAAAAGCGCTGCGTCGTTCTGCGGCTCTTTTCCTCCAGGCCCGCCATAGCAGAACGGCCGGTGTGCACGCAGGGCCACCTGTATGGGCCCGCTGCGGGTCAAAGAGAAGGGGAACGTGAGAGTCTGCTGCCATGTAGATAAGTACCTCCAGGCCAGGAAAACAAGAACCTCGTGGGGCAACTTCGTCAAGTATCCAAACCCAACGCGTAGAAGAGGCTGCCGAGCTCGAACAAGCACTTTTTTTTGCAAACCGCTACTAAAACAAAAAAAAAAATAACAGCACCCCGACACCACAAGCATAGTGCAGTAACCGCCAGGCCAGATCCACAAAAAAAAAACAGGCCCCTGTCTGCTGCACCACAACGCAACACTTCTGCTTTCTAGCCGGCCACCACCACCGCCAGAATCATTCGGCAGCGCCCAGCACGGCAACACAAAGCAAAAGCCCCGGCCTGCCCAGGACCCCCACGTCTCTGTCCCGGCACTTCATACCCCATATCCCCGCCGCCAGAACACAGCCGCAGCGCCCAGAATGGCCAATCTCCCGCCGCAGTACCCCCTCTTGGGCCAGGCGGCGCCCTACAACTCAAAGCTCCTGGACCCCGGCGGCAAAATCGCCGGCGGCTGGCTCCCGGAGCCGTCCTCGTACATGCCGCTCCTGGCGACGGCATATGCCACGGAGACACAGCTCGACAAGTCCCGCAAACGGTACCGGGCCGCGCCGGGCGTGCCGGGCACCGCGCTCCCGCCAGCACGGCCCGACTCCGGCGACGAAATGATCATCACCGACTGCGAGGCGGCAGGCGACCAGCAGCACGGGCACGTGCACCCGCCCAAACGGCGGCTCACGGCCTCCGCGGGCCCCGAGATGCTGGGGCCGGGCGTGGGCCCGGCGCCTGCCGGCGGGCCGCAGTCGAGCCCCGCAAACGCGGGCTCCGCCCACTCTTGCCGTGGCGAAAGAGACGCCCGTGACCACGTGCACCCGTGCACGCCGCAGCTCGCCGAGTCGCCGTCCCACTCGCCCAACTCGCCCGTGTCGGAGATGGGCGACACCACGCAGCAGTTGGTGCTCCCGCTGCCGCTGGCGTCGCCCGTCCAGAGCACGGATGCGGGCGCCCGGGAGGCGGCCGAGACCGCGTTGGAGCAGCAGCTCCTGCGCGTGCCCACGACGCAGGGCGAGCTCGTCGACATGATCGTCGGCTTGAGCGGCTTTGTGCTGGCGCAGAACAGGAACCACCTCGTGTTCCAGCTCCTCCAGAACGTGGGGCGCCTGCTGCTCCTGGCGTTGTGCGGCGCCATCCAGAAGAGCCTCGACCACGACATCTTGGCGGGCTTGCCGCTCGAGCTCGCACTCAACGTGCTCCTGATGTTGGACGCGCGCTCGCTTTTGGCCGTGGCGCAGGTCTCGCGCCGCTGGCACGCGTTGGTCGCCAACACCAAGCTCTGGTGCTACTTGCTCCGCAGGGACAACTTGCTTGCGAGCGACGCGGCCGTGGCACGCGAGTTGGCCGACCCGGCCAAGTTGTTTGCCGAGTGGGCGTCGCCGAGCCCGCACTTGACCCAGGTCAACTACGCGCAGCTCCTCTACAAGAAGCGCCACTTGATCTTCCGCCGGTGGATGGACCCGGCCTACGAGCCCAAGCGCATCAGCATCGCAGGGCACGGCTCCAACATCGTCACCTGTCTCCAGCACGACGAGGAGAAGGTCATCACCGGGATCGAGGGCAAGCTGATCAACGTCCACTCCACGCGCACGGGCCAGCTCTCGAAGCTCCTCCAGGGCCACGAGGGTGGTGTGTGGGCGCTCAAGTACTTCTCCAACACGCTAGTGAGTGGCTCCACGGACCGCGACGTGCGCGTCTGGAACATCCGCACGGGCCGCTGCACCCACGTGTTTCGCGGCCACACGTCCACCGTGCGGTGCTTGGACATCTTGCACCCGGTGCAGATCGACGTCAACGAGAACGGCCAGCCGGTGGTCTTCCCTGAGGTGCCTCTCTTGGTCACGGGCTCCAGAGACCACAACTTGCACGTGTGGAAACTCCCGCTCGATAACGAGCAGCCAAACGGAGACGAGATCACGCAAACACAAACCTTCGACTCGAAGGACCCGAACAATCCGTACCTTGTGAGCATTCTTTCGGGCCACACCCAATCCGTGCGGTCAGTCACGGGCTACGGCAACATCGTTATCTCGGGCTCGTACGATACCACTGTTCGAGTTTGGGACTTGCGCCAAGGAGGCAGGTGTAAACATGTCCTTGAAGGGCACACAGATAAAATATACTCCACCGCCTTGAACTTCAAGACGAAGCGCTGTTTTTCCGGGTCCATGGACCTGTCAATCAATGTATGGGACTTTGAAAAGGGAAAGTTGTTGTACTCGCTCGAGGGCCACAACCTTCTTGTTGGGCTCCTTGAACTCTCGGAGAAATATTTGGTCTCGGCCGCAGCAGATTCTACCCTTCGTGTCTGGGATCCCCAAACGGGTGAGAATCTAAGCAAATTGAAGGGTCATAACAGTGCCATTACGTGTTTTCAACATGACGGCTTGAGGATCGTGAGTGGGAGCGAGCGGATGCTTAAACTCTGGGATATCAAGACCGGCAAGTTTGTTCGAGATTTGCTCTCGGATATCACTGGAAGTATATGGCAAGTGAGCTTTGATGCTGACCGGTGTGTCGCTGCGGTCCAAACCAACCGCAACGACGCCGAAGAAACTTACATCGAGATATTGGACTTCAGTACGCCGTTGAACGAAACAAGAGAGCTTTGACAATGCCAGAATGACGCCATACAATACATAGTGAACTCGGTGAACACACTTTAATAGTTGAACTACGCCTGGGAATGAATATATTGTGCATATCGGATGACTGGGAACATCACAAGTCTGCATCTGCAAAGTATAACTTGCGGAGTTTGGAGAATCTCTCAAGGTTCTCTGTCACATCAGCTTTTCTTTTCTTGGCCATGTCTGCGGGATATGGACCCGTGGCAAAATCGATACATTTCTCTTGATACTGGCCCTCGGGTCCAATATTCGATTTCAGTTCAACGATCATCTCGTGGAAGTAACTAAAATATGGCTTGTTGTCGAAACTGTGAACCAAGAGACACCAAGGTTTGTGGCAGGCAAGGTTGTTCTCGGCTGCTTCCCCGAGCACATCTTCAGAACAATCAGCATTGCTTTCCGGGCCAGAATCCCTGGGCTCTGGGGGCTTCTGGAATATTGACTGCAAAGGCACATTTTCTTTTTGTAAGTCATGCAAATCTCGCTTCTCTTTGGTGTCTGTTGTGCCACTCTTAGCGGATTCAGCATCCAAAAAGATTTTCTGGTTGCACATGGTACACACGAGTAAAGGAATGGAAACATCCCCGAACGTCTGCACGTTGATTTCCCACCCCATGGCCGCCAATACGTAAGCCCAAGATGGTAAGTTTCTCTCGAGTACTGGCTCAAAGTTCTCTTTCGAGTCCTTGAAGTAGCGACTAAGGAGCCACAGTCTAGACACCTTGATGAACCCAGCTAAGTTCAACATAACATCCTGCGGGGCCAACTCCAGAAGCACGTGTGCATAGTGGCTCGAGGGGTCAATTTTATGATACGTTCTGCGCAAAAGAGCTAAATATTCAGTGATCAAGGTATCGTTCGTGGCCTCGATGTATGGTGTCAAGTAGTAGGTGCCGTCTAACGGAGAAGCTATATTTCGCCACGGGCACAGTCCGGCGTGTGCTGTGTGCTCTACTTGGCGCAAATACTGATCCTTGAGCTTGACGTTGAGCTCCTGGATATCGCCTATGTCGAAATAACAGGCAGCGTATTCTGGCTGCTGGTCGGGCGGATTGAACGTCAACGCCAACTGGCGATCACAGCCCGTACACCGGAGCAAGTTTTTAGACGTGTTTTTCCGGGACACTTGCTCGCAAACCCATCCGTGAGCACTACAAAGAAGCTCTGTGAGCTGACGGTCGGATCTTGGGAAGTGAGGAAGAGCCCAGTTTAAAGCCGTGTAGGATCTAATTCTCTCAAGAAGTAAGGGCCGCGAGAATGGGTCGAAAGTCGACTGTTTCTGGAGGGTGCTGGTTGCCGATATGTCGTTCTTGACAGAGGCGAATTTGGAGCTGTGGTAGGCAAAGTGGTGTTTCTTCTTCACCGAGCTGAAAAACTGGAAATCTGGGTGCGAGGCGTACTTTGCAGGCGTAGACTTGGCCGTCAGTGTTGGACCCGTTTTCTCTCCGTCGGGTGCCAGGTAGAGATCTAGACATCTATCTAGCACCTTGGGAGTTTTTGCGACTATGTCTGAATGAAACATGATCTGTCCCGCAGATAATGGAGTGGGTATAATTTCTCCAGAGTAGCGGAGGCAGAACGGAGAACAAGGCCGATGCTGGTATCACGTGACCCGGGCACGTTCACTTCAGAGCGGATGGTGGCTGAGCCACAGAAAGAGTGAATGGACCGAAAAGCTTCCCGTTTGAAGATGATAGAGCTCTTTTGGTGCCACACCATTACGGGCAGAGTATGGGATGTGCTCGTTATCAGAACCGGCAATCTGGCTGTCGCACTCATACTGGATATATTAGGACCCAAGAGGACTCAGAAAATAGTCGAGCATCATGATTCGCCAACAAAACTTTCTTCATCTACAGCTTGAATCGATTTTTAATAGTTCCCCCATTGGAAGCTCGTCCCGGCTGAGTCAAAATTGGAACCAAATGACCAAGTCGGTGCTTTACCTGCGCCGCTTCTGGACATGAAGCCCCGGTTGCACGTCTTCATTTCGCAGCCGTGAAGGAGCTACATATGCACGCCGGAAATTCTTCCCAACGTCATCGACAATATCATCATATCTGCAATTTATGTTTGATGTTTCTAGGCTGGTAGATACAGCCTCCAAATCCATTTGTGCTGTCCCCCAGGCTTCTGGGGTCTTGTTACCCCGGGTTCTGGGCACGTGACCAGTCCCTCCGCTCTGTTTTCCACTTGACAGATTTGAACACAACTCGATGGCAGTCTTCTCTATCAGAAGTATTCAGAGTGTTCCACATTTGAAAATATCGAGGGCCCCGGTTTTTGGATGGAACGTACGTTGCCTTCAGGCGTGGGCCATAATCTACGGCGCCGCAAGTCGCGAAAAATATGCCACGCCTCCTCCATACAGACCCATGTCCGTAGATACAGATTTCTTCAGGGCTCCCTCGTACTTGCAGGCTTCAATCCCCATCAACACTAAACACATCCAAACATGGCGTCAAGGCCCACTTTGGAGGAAATCAACGATGATGACATCGACAACATGGACATGGATATCGCACAGTTCGATCCAAGTCTCCGCACGCCTTTGGCACCAGTGCAAAAGCCGGTGATTACGAGGTCCCAAGACCAGGAAATAAACACCCCAGGATCCCAAAACTTCGCTGACCTTTCGCAAAGACCCGCTTCTGCGTCAACTGCGGGGAAAAAGAACGATATTGTGGACCCATCCAAGTTCTCCGACGAGGAAAAGGGCGAGTTTCGCCAGCTACAGGTCATTTATCCATGTTATTTCGACGTGAACAGGTCCCACGGCGAAGGCCGGAGGGTCAGCGTGGAACTTGCTGTTTCAAACCCATTGGCAAAAACAATCAGTGACGCGTGCCGTCTGTTGGGTGTGCCTGTCTTGCTCGAGCTTGATAAATCGCACCCGCAGGATTTCGGCAATCCGGGGCGAGTGAAGGTTCAGCTTAAAAAAGAGGGGAAAGCAATAAATAGCATGTACCCGACGAAAAGATCGCTCATGCTGGCCATCTCCAAGTTCTTGCAGGCGCACCCCACCACTATAGCCAGTATCAGTAAAGAGAGCGGAATCCCGTATCCAAAAGAGTACGAGATGGATTTCACACCGGAGGAGTTGCCAAGAGTCAAGGGCTTCAAAATGAATACGATTGTGCCAGTCCACTCGAACTTGACCTTGAAGCATCCAATGATGAAGCTGATATACGACCCAGAGCCGGAGCCCGTGGAGGCCCCCAAACCGGTGAAGGCTCCCAAGAAGAAAATGATGAAGATTAGAGGTTAGAGAAAGCGATCAGGCTCACGTAGCTCGACCTGCGATGGCTGGCACTTGATGTGAGCCCGCTTGAGTTTTTCATGTTTTCGTCAGAGTGCGTATGACCAAGGTGTAATATAGGAGCGGAGAAATCTCCAGCTGTATAAAATTTACGTTCAGAAACATTTTTGCTCACGCCCTATTCCCCGTTGTGTTTTCAACGGGTGTGCTGGGGAGCCCCTCTTCCATGCTTTCGTCAGCTTGGCAAAGTTTGGAACGATTTCTCGCAATGACGTCCGTATAGACATGTATCTGGAAATGGCGCAGAGCTCAGAGATGTTGGCTAATCAACAAGCATCTTCTGGGGTCCTGTCAATCTGAGGTATTCAGAGATGCGGCGGGGCCCAAAACTACCTGGGCATTCAGTATATCAACTTAATTCTACTCGAATGAATGCTAACGTTCGAAGCATAGAGATAAACATTACAACATACAACAACAGATACTTCCAGCCGGCCCATCGCCTAGGCCCGGCTCCAGTGCGCTGCTATCTAGATAGCTGGTGCGTACTGTGCCCTGTACTCCTTGATAGCAGCCAAGTTTTCTGGAGACAACTTGTCTGCCAAGTAGGAGATGATGTCGGACAACGATACAATGGACGACACTGGAATACCGTACTTCACACTGACCACCTGGGTGGCCGAGAGGTGGGAATCCGCAGTGGTCTCCTGTCTGTCCAAGGCAATGATGCACCCGACAACATCACCCTTTTCTGCTCCAATGATGGTGAAGGCCTCGTTGATAGCCGTACCTGCAGTCATCACGTCGTCGATAATCAAGACCTTCTTGCCCGTCAAGTCACAGCCTACAATCGAGCCACCTTCGCCGTGGTCCTTCTTCTCTTTTCTGTTGAAAGAGTAGCCCGTGTTTCCGTACTTCTTGGGATCGATCTCCGCCAACTTGGCCACGGTGATGGCGGCCAACGGAATGCCCTTGTAAGCAGGGCCAAACAAAATGTCGAACTCGATTCCCGAAGCAATGATAGCGTGGGCATACGCGGACGCCAAGGTCGAGAGCAACTTTCCGGTGTTAAACAAGCCCAAGTTGAAAAAGTACGGCGACTGGCGGCCCGACTTAAGAGTGAATTGGCCAAACTTCAATGCCTGGGATTCCAAGGCAAGGTCCAAGAAGGAGGTCTGGAAAGATTGCATAATGTACAGTTTAGTTATGTTGGAGAGTATAGTGGCAGAAAAAATAAAATGGTTTGTATTCCTTTCCTTCAGCCGAACGCAAGTTACCCACGAGTTGTCTCAGCTGAAGGAGAAGAGAAAGGAGAAGAAAGGGAAGGAGGAAGGTACCGGACTTAGTAGGAGCCCCAGCGCAAAAAACGACGGGTTGTCTGCAGGTCCGTGTCCTTGGGGCTCGAAGGTCGACGACAGATGCGACCTGAGATGTCCTTGCGTGTATGGCTATCAACAAAAATAACGCTCATGAATCCCGGACCTCGATGTGTTTACTGAGCCGTGCATCGTTGTTCTGCATTTCGTAGCCTGGCCGTGCTCATCGCATCTCAGACCAGAAAGGGAAGGACGCGGCTCACGTGTCACGTGCCCTATGCCTTGAGGTCTGCCTGGGACTTAATGAGCAATGAGCTATGCCATCATTTCGATACCAGCTGCACAACCATCTGCGGTCAACACAGCAACTTGAATAGTTGGCGTCGAGGTTGCTTGGCAGGTGTATTCTTTCTACCAATTCCATCCAGACATCGCCCTTTTGTTGATTGCATACACCCTGCTAACCCAGCCATCATCAATGGACCAGTACCCTAAACTAAATACCAGTTTTCAGGAGCGATCCGACTACGAGGACGTCGTGCAAAGCATTGAGACGCGTCACCGACATGATTTGGCCGTGCATCTCTATCTGGCGTTTCTTCTGCATAATGTAAATCCACTCTTTCCGGCATCCACGTGGACGTCCTGGCCGCCACATCCACTGGCTGTTCTGGACCCCCAGATGACCACAGACGCCGAAGATTTTGTGCTTAGTGATCTGCAGTACGATGGCACGGAGGCCCTGTTCTATAGTGAAGCCGCCCGTAAGGCCACGGGCCGTAAAAACACTGGGTGGGTACAGCTCCAAAAGCGCAATGAAAAGGTGCCTGTTCGGTTTAAGCGGCAAAAACTCTCAAGTCCGAAAGTCACGCTCGTGAACGAAGTCCACTTTCTTCTTCAGCGGAAAATCAAGGACCTGGTCAGGCGCGTGAAAGGGACTGTTTCCTTGGAAGACGATTCGCCCCTAATGAAATCCATCGCCACGAGATTGGCAAACAGAATGGGCAATGTGCTCGACAGGCTTGCGGACCAGTCGCTCCACAGGCATCAAACCACAAGGGAAATAGTGCATACGTGTCACGGCACGTGGCAGGACGTGGCTTTGGCGAACTTCTACAACGATAAACTTGGCACGCAAGTGGACGTCGATGGCCACCGAAAGCTCTACCATAAGATGCAAGAGCTCTTCCAGAACGTGCTGTACCCGTACGAGTATGATCCAAGTATTTACATTGACGAAACTACGGGCGTTCAGGAGGAAGTTCCCGAGTTTGATGTCACCGAGAACTTAGAAGCTATTGAAAAAGAAGGACTTGCACCAACGGGACTAGGGCTGGCCCAGGACCACATGGACCAGCAGGCACAATCCCGGGCTGTCAAAGAACGGGTGTTTTGGGGGTTGATGGACCAAGCTGCGCGTGAAAAACAGCTTGCTCACGACAAACCCGAGGGAAAGTCCGACCCGCTTGGTCTCTATCAGCCGGAGGGGGATTTTTTCGCTGAGAGACGGCAAAGAGTGTTCAGACATGTTTCGTTGAAACCCAAGGATTTCAAGACAGTGGTCAAACACGCCAAGTGAGCTTCGTAAGGTGTATGTATTGTGGATTCCGTTTAAAGGACTATGAAACATGAAGAGGGGCTCTACTTGGAGCAGATATCCACAAACCAGGCGTGTCTAGTTCTAGTTTTGAGAGTTGGGCTCGATCTAGTGTCTAGGTCTTCTTTAGAGAGGTAGACTCGATCTCGTGCCTAGTTCTTCTTTTGAGAGGTAGCCTCGATCTCGGTGTTAAAGATCACGTCCCAGAACTTGCTGGTGACACCAAAGCCCATTTCGTAGTTCTTGTAGTGGTGCTCCAAGTGATAGGTCTTGAGGTCCTGGAGGTATCCGGGCAACTGCGAGTGGTGCAACACGTAGTGCACCATGTCATACATGATGTAGCCAAAAGTGCCGCCGGCGAAACCAGAGCATGCCATGTAGAAGGGGAAGATGCCGAAGATGAGTCTGTAGAATGGGTAGGCCAACAACACGAACAAGGTTGGAGGCAACACCAAGCGGTTCTTGTCCATGGGCAAATAATGATGGATTCCGTGAAGAAGGAAGTGGAGAGTGAAGAAAGCCTTGTGGTCTGGAAGGTACTGGTCCAAGTGGAACAAGAATCTGTGCAAGCAGTATTCAACAAAAGTCCACACAAACAAACCGACGGCCCAGAGACTCAACGCTGTGATCTTGCTCTGGCCCATAAACCCGACATAAAAGAGCAGGAAGTTCAAGGGGAGCCATACAAGCGGCACCACCCACCAAGCAGTCAATGACAAGGGCTCTAAAAAGTTGCCGAAAAGAGGCGCAGAGCCCTTGCCGTAGTGGCGTGGTCTGTGCACCTGCTCCAAGTAAAACTCCTTTGAGAAGTTCGAGCGGAAAATCTGGGGAAGAAGCGCGTGGTTCAAGTCCAAGAACTTGTGCTTCTTGGCATCCTGGGAGAAGTCTGTTTGGATGGAAAGCTTCTCGAGGGCAGGCAACTTGCTGTGGAACTCGCTCAAATCAAACTCGCTTTCGGCCTCCTTCGTGAGCTTCACTTCGACTGGCACCTTTTTCTTGTTGTTGATGAGCTCTTCCTCCTCCTCAGGGGTAGCCAAGTAGCCGATCAACATATGCTCATTAAGCATCTCATAGGCGCTCTCCGAGTGCTCATGGGACTCCAAGTTTGCCATGATTTCCGTGACGTCCTTGCCAGCATAAGGGATAATAAGATCGCCGCCTGCTGGATGTTCATCGATGAACGAGCTCACGTCGTAGACTTTTCTGTGGTAAAGCGTAACCCAACAATTACTTTTAGTGTTGTGCTCCGCCACTGCTGCGGCAGAGAGGAGAGGCAAAACTTCAGACATGGCCCGGAAATGGATCAGCGGATTGCGATGTTTCTTCTAGCTTTTCTTGAGAGCAGGGAAGCTAGCTGAGGGTAATGATTGTAGTGGAAAGTACGTGGATTACCAGAGACCACAGGACCACTTATATGATTTTTCTGGGTCCGTTTTGTATGGGGGTATCTGTCGCGCATCACCTGCGCGATGTCTGACAAATGCATCGCCTCAAATGGGAACATACCATGCAGAGAAATAGCTTACATTCCAATACACAGAACTACATACGCCCACATATGATTATACACAATTCTGCACAATTCGATCGTACAATTATCGTCTGCTTGCGTAGGTCACTCCATGAAATCGTGCAATATATTCTTCAGTCCACTCGTGCAGTAGTATCATACAATCATGTAAAGCCACGGTGTCATACATAAATTCCATAGAAACCAACGTGGGCCAAAGGTCGCCTATACATGCTCACTGAAATGTCAGCAACTTCCGTGCTGGCGTCGTGGATTGTATGAAATGAAAGCAATATTCCCGGGGTATTTTTGGTTTTCGGCAGCACGATGCCTAATTTGGTTGTTCGCTGTTCCGCGTGATGGAGGAATGTCACCTGATTCCCCGGTGCTTGTTTATATGCAGACAGGTGCCGTGGATGCTCGACGCTAGAATCAGGCAAATCAACGACCTTCAAATTACCGAATGTTCACGTCATCCAGCCATACTTCGAGCTACTACCATCTGATTCTGCACTTTTTATTTGCATTTTTTGTGTCCCCCTCCTGTTCTCGTACTCATCTCTAATTTAATGCTTGGTTCTTTAAATCTTTTTACACATTACGCAGCAGGCCGCGGTGTTGATTTGATCTGTCGTACAGCTGAAGAGATTCTACATGGTGCGGCTCAGTCGGGAAAATACGGAACGGCGCACTAAAACAATCATGTAGCGGAAAAAAAAACGTTCCTGGCTGGCACTTGCTGTGTGGCTTGTCGTGTAAGTAAGCTCACAGCAGGGAGATTTGTAAGCAGTCACAATAGGGCAGTACTGCCGGCTAGGAGACGAGCCATAAGCTTTCACTTGAGAAGCTGATTGGTCGCTAGGGACTCGGGCATTTACTCCCGGTTTTTGTACATTTCAGAATTCCGAAAGGGCTCGGAGCAACAAATAATGTTTGCGTAGTCTTTATGTTTTCATTGGGTTGTACTGCGACTATATACCCTACAGGGTTCAGACGCTGATTTGGGTATCTTTGACGTCCAAGTCTATTTTGATGGAATCAAAATCACTTTCCTCGAATCCGTCATCAGCTTCAAACTCTGTATCAATGTCCTGATCTCCCAAAAAATCAAGATCGCCCTCAGGCTGCTCCATGTCACAATCTTCCAGCGTCATTTGCTGCTCAAGGTGTAAGGTGTGGTCCACCAAGTTCAAGTATGCGTACATGAAGTTTGATAATATCACTTGTTCTCTTAGCGACCTTTTAGGGTTCGCGAGCTTCAAGTGTGATAATCTGTAAATTGCACGCTCTACATGAACTGGGAATCTGTAGTCAATCATCACCAATGTCGAGCTGGATGGCGGAGGTAATGGAAATCCAAAAGCCGAGTCAGTGAACTCGAGTGGCTGATTTGGCCTCGAGTATCTTTTGATATACTTCTTGAGTTTCTCTTGCACTTCAACCGTTGACTTGGGTTTATCGTCGTCTTCAGTGTTCTCCTCTTCTGGAATGGCAGGCTCTTCCGGCTTTACTTCCTTCTCCTCGTGTATCTTCTTCATATTCTTGATGCGGTTTTTGATCCGAGATGTGACTCTATTATCGTCCGTTAGCTTTCCATCTTCATCCAGGTTCTCCCGCTTGAGCTCCTTGTTGCCGAAGACACGAGACACATCCTCTGCTGATTCTCTTCTCTCGCTACTTCTCGAGTTTCGCTTGCTTCCCGCTTTTGGATCCGATTGGTTCAGTGGCTCCCTTGCTGGGTAGTCAGCGCTCTCTGTCAGATGTACGTCAGAGCTCAGCTTTTCATGAGAGGCAGAACTACTTCTTCTCTTTTTAAAAAACTTGGCGATCGCATTTTCTTTTCCTGAGATTTCTTCCTTAGCAGACAGGCTTTTGTTTGAGCTCAATATCTCGGGGGAAGACACTGATCTCACTGGGGGATTGTGCATGTCCCTCGAGGCGCTTTTTTGTATTTTCAAACTGGCGGTCTTTTCTTTCGACCACGGCCAATTCTTTTTAATTTTCTTTTTAGGAGAAGCTCTTGTTTTTTTCATAGACAGGTCCAAAGAAGCATTCTTGTTTTCTTTTTCGGAACTTTGCCAACTTTCTATGGTACTTTGCCTTGTCACCTCGCCGAGTGACGCTAAATCATTTGGGTTTTGTATGAGCGGTTCATGATGATTATCCTGCTTGGACCCAAGGTGTTTGGTGTGTAAGTTCTCATGTTTCAGAAGACCTTTCTCTTGGCTGTTCCTCTGACTACTTGTGGACTCACTTGAAGCTTTTTGCTTGAACTTCTCGAATGACTGCCTTTTTTCTTCGTAAAGAATACCCTCGCCAAAAGAAATTTCCTCAGTAGTTTGAATCTCTCCATTAGACCTATTAGTATCAATGGACTGTGGTTCGTCATTAAGCTGGACCACTTCAACAGATTGATCATAGTGCGGATTCCTCACAATGGAGATATTTGTCTCCCAATCTCCGCCGGCCTGGGGCTCAACTGATTTGTCATTTGCCTTCTCTTGTCTTTCAAGTAGGGAAATTTCCACTGGAAGGGATGTTTCATGTGTCACAGCATCTCTGAATGGCGACGCTTTCATGTCGGCACTTTCCGGGACGGACACTATCTCATCTTGTTTTGGCTCATCAAAGACAGTCAAATTTTGAACTGACTCCACGCCGGCTGTCTCTCGGGGCAACTCCTCGGAAGAAGCCAATTCTGCAAGAACATCGCCTTCAATTGCCAAGCTATCCTCGAAACTGACATCTTGGTGGGTAAGATCGAAGCTGAAATCAGTCTGCTCCGCTCTTGGTTTGTTGTCCTTTGTACTGGGAAACTCTTGCTTCGGCTTCTTAGGGTCGATCTTCGTTGCCAAGCTCTCCTTAAACTCGTTGATTTCGTTCCGCAATAAATCCAAATTCTGGTTGAGCTCACGGGTTTTGTCGCGTTTACTTATAGACCGGGAGTTGAATGTCTCAAATGTCTCACCACCAAAAGTTGTGGGCGATATTTGGTAAGTCGGCGAGCCCGCTGGTAAGCTGACTGAAGAGCCGTTCCGCATCATGCCTTTTTGGTCAGCCCAGTGGCCCTGGGCTTCAACGGGGCTCTCCCGGGAAGAAATCCTAGTAGACAGAACCGGAGCCAGGGACAACGTTGGGGAGGCTTGTCGGATGCCAGCGTGCGACGCGTGAGACTTCCGGGGCCCAGGTTGCGGAGAGCCGGCCACCAATTTATACTGGGCCTTCTGCTCGTGCTCACGCGAGCTGCTGCGATGTCCGAGGCGGGGAGACTTACTACCATCGATTTGCATTGGCAGTGTCACGGCTGCCTGGTGGCCCAAAGACTTGGACGTCAAGTTGTGCTGGGCATACTTGGTCGGGTGAAGGTTGCGGCCGAGCGCGTCGGAAGTCATGGCGCTCAGATATGGCGAGTCTTTGGGCGAGAGCCCGATCAACGGAGCTGTTGTCAGTTGAGCCAGTACCGGCCTCGAGGGCACGCTCTTGGAGTGCCCGGAGGAGGCCTGCTGGACGGGCACCTTGTAACTGAATAGCACTTGCGAGCTGCGGGGATTGATGCTCTGCATGCTCGCACGCAGGTTTGAGTCCACGTGCTGGTCCGCGGACCGGTCTCTGGCCAGGTCCTGCGAGGCTGAGTGCTGCAAGCTGGGGGTCGAGATCTTGTGGCGGAGCTGTGCCAATTTGCCTGCCTTGTTGCTCTGGCGCAGCGAGCCCGGGGGGACCGCGGCGGGGCCGCGGCGGTAGCCCACGCGGCGGGTGCGGCGGAGCGAGAAACTGCCGCCTTCCGGCAGCCCGTGGCCCGGCGTGGGCCCAAACGCGCTGTTCCCGTGCTGGGAAAAGCGATGCGGCGACTCGCCGCGATGGGAACGTGCCGCGCCGGCTGCCGCTGGGTGCCTGGGTTGTGGGGCGCCCATTTTGTCGCCTTGGAGGTGGTCCCCGGGGTCGGCGTAAGGAGAGGTAATCATGTCCGCGTGGAAGCTGCTGGCAAGCTCCAAGTCGTCGATGGCTGTGCGCTCGACGTCGCTGTAGCCCAATGAGGACGTGGACAACGAGCGTGCCAATGTGACGGCGTCACTGGAGTCCATGCCGGCCAAGCGCGACATGGTCTGGAGCTCGGAGGTCAACCTACTCAAGGACGGGTTGCTGAGGCGGTTGCGCGCGCGTGGGTCGGCAGATTCGGCCGCGTTGTGCTGGCTGGTCTGGATGTTTTGGCTATGCTGGCTGTCAGCAACTGTGCCGGTGCCATCGGACGGCTGCGTCTCGCCGAGCAACTCGTCGTCGGTCGTGGAGAAGTAGAGCGACGAGCGCCGCAGGCGGCCCACGGACTTCAGGCGTGACAAGCGGCGCTCCAAGAGCCCGCCAAGCGTCGTCTTCACGTGCGTCTGGAACTGCTGGGCGTCCACCTCGGGATGCACGCTGGCCGGCACCCAGAGCAACTCCTGCGAGTGTGGCTCGTCGTCCATGGATGAGCGCAGGGTGTCTTCGGGCAGCGGGCCGTCCAACGAGGCTCGCAGCGAGAGTGCCAGCGCGGGCAGCGAGGCCCCATCAGCGGGACGGTCTTGGGACGGGGGCGGCAGGCCGGTGGAATTCGGCGTGAGGGGCTCGTGGTGCGTGTCGCTCCGTGTCTCGTGGTGCGTGTCGCCGGGTGGCCCGTTCTGCGACCCGCTCGCGAGCTGACGGTCCACGAGAAACAGGAGTGACGCATCCAGGGCCGGGATGTCGGGGTCGAGGTTCATCAAGGCGCCGAACAGGAGCCTCTTGAGCGCCGCGACCATCTGCTTCTCCTGCTCGATTTGCCGCGCGGCCAGCTGGTAGTTTTCCGGCGTGTTCTTCGCCGGCGAGGTCGACAGCGACCTCAGGCGTGTAGGCGGCATGGCGTGGCGGGATGTGGGGGGGGAGTGCGCTAATTTCTGGCGCTGGCGGTGGGTGTTCTCGCGTGTCTGTTGAGGGCCAGGGTCGCTATGCGTGGCACATGTATGCTGGTCCAGAAGCCGCGGCGAGGGGGTCCAAAGAGCGTGTGGTCTGCAGCAGAGGGGCGGGCAGCTGAAGGGTTGTGTTTTGCTGGTGTGCTCGTGGCTTTTGGTGGTACTTTTTCAGGGGTCCTGGATGGAAACGTTGGTGGTGGAAGCGGTGATCTGGACAGATCAGAGGTGAGCGGGCCTGCGATCCGCGTCCTGCAAATCGCAAATCACGTTTTTCAGTGCGCCCTAGTGTGGGCCCCAGGGCCAGTGCGGCCCCAGCAAATATTCCAATGAGAACTTTGGAAACTGAAGTGGGGACAGGTTCCATGCCAGCCGCAGATGAACATGGGTTAACAGCAGATGAACATGGGTTAGTCGAGCCCCGCCTCCAAGTTAGACCTGATTTAACTCCTCTATTATTAGGGGGCCGAGGGAAAGGGAATCTCCCAGAACTCGGGTACGAAATTAGGGCCTATTTCGCAGCTGCTTCTGGGCCTGGCCCCGCGGGGAAACTTGGACCTGCTGTCGGGCTGGACTTTCCTGGGCAGCCGCTAATTTTTCGAGAGAGAAAAAAAAAAGACCTGCAATCCCTTGGTCTCGTCCAAGTGCCTCCATGCCCCGTGCGCCTGCAGTACTTGCCAGGGCTGGCGGGCCCATGTAGCCTGTGCCGCGACAATCCGCCATGTGCTGCGGTGCCATTTTTCTGCCAGGCTTGCCGTCACCTGCGAACCACTAGAGGGCTTGTTTCTGGGCCCTGGAATCGCAGCCCGAATTTGTGGAGGAAGTGCTGGCACTTGGTGTTTTTGGCCATCCGAATTTTTCTGGGTGTGGCTCCTTTCTTTGCTGGGGGGGGCCACCCACTTTTGCTTGGTGGGTAGGCCAGTATCGGCCGGGCCGATCGCCAGTGTTCGCTGAGCGGCTAACCCCAGTGATTGCACATAGTTCTTAAACACGTAGAACATTTTTCTGGACACACCCAGGCTTGCCTATGAATTTTTTCAGACGCCTGGGGCAAAGTCCTCGACAAGAAAGCCCAGGGCGTTCGTAGGTCAACACAGAGCCTGCTTTCCATCAATCGTTGCTGTATATGTGCGGGCTCATAGTAGCCCACTCACGTCTTCACTAGACCCATCGAAATACACACCAAGAGCCGCGATGCAGCGTACTCCTCTCGAATCTTAAGTCAAAGGCCTGATTCCTTCTATATTCTGATTACATACATTGTAAGCGCCGGTTCTAATTCGAACAGCGGGCGCCGTTCTCGCCCCGCCCGGAGTCGCTATCATGGGGCTGCGAAACCCCAATAAACCAGAACGCACGTGACCTGCACCCAGGCCAATATCTCCAATTTCCGAAATGCTCCTCCTACACCTGCAGCAGGCCGAGCAGTGCTTTGCCCCACCTTCCGTAAACGTCTTTCCCAACACGTGTTCCCCGAACTAAAGCACAGCCGGTACCAAATGAGCTGAGGGATTTTGGGAATCTCTTTCTTTGTCTCTTCCGTTGCAACTTCGCATGGACATTTGATTTTCTTTAGTTCATGATGAATGGTACTTTCGTGATCCACGGCGGACGGGCAAAAGCACTTCGCAATTTAGTGAAATTCCAGCTTCATCCTTGTACCAGAACCAGTAGCCGACCAGATGTTTACTTCGAACAACCGCGCAACTCCAAGAACATGGGTGTGGTTCTGGCGCCCACATATAAAATTGTCTAATAACTTGACAATCTAGGTGCGGCCCCACTTTCTGGAGTTGCCCAGGCCAATTATATGGACACTTCTTCAAGCCCGATCTGCTCTCAAAACTGTCGTTTTGGTGAGATTCCCTGGGGGTCCAAAAAATCGATCCTTGAAAACTTTGCGCTTGTGTTCTAACCAAACAGGTGCGTTCATCGTGTAGGTATACACAAGATGATCAGCCAAGTTCAGTAGTGAGTATTGCGTCTCAATCAATGAGAGGCGAGCAGACAGAACAAGAGGTACTAGATGAGCTTCCAGAATGCCACTATTCCGAATACCAACAACACACAGTAAACATAGAAGAATCTGGGGTGTGTGTGTTTCATTTCAAATGACGGGAACCCCAACAAATTGCACGTCGCGTGAACCACAATCGGGCACCATAAATTATACCCGGACCTCACATAAAATAGGTTGGCCAAAATCCCGAAAGCAGTCGTGTACACTAGTTGAAACGTAGAAGCTGCTATCGCAGATATTAAAGGCACTTGTTCCTGGCAATATAAGTTGATTCCGTGGTGCACGTGTGCAAGACCAAAAAGAAGAGGAGAATAGAAGATGAGACTATTTTCCAGTAGGACGGGCGCAAGCACCGCCACCAATGCAGCCCTATACACAAACTCTTCAGTTATCGGGGCGAACACGTGATCCCTGATCCCAGCAAGTGTGCAGAAATTCGCTTGGAAATCAGCACGCCAGCCTTGTGCGTCGATGTAGAAGTAGGCGCAGATTGGCCCGATGTATAGCGAGGCAATTTTTAGCCATGCGATTACAATGCCCATCACATCGCCTACAAAATCATGACTGCTTGTAAACCCAGGAAATAAACCCATGTTTCGGAGTGCTTGTCCATAGGTACTTGCTCCATTTAATTGAACTGAAAGCACTGGAATTGCAAAAAGGAGAATTCCACATAGAACAAAAATACGCCGTATACGGAACCTGATCACGATTGGGTTGCTCCGTTCTAGATGCACCACATGCACAGGTACGGATAATTTGATAGCGGCAACATAGAGACTTGCCACGACGGCACCCACGAGTAAATTGAAAAACATGGAAAATTTAGTGTTCAACCAGCCCGATGGACCGTTTCAGGTGTGTGCCGCAGACCATAGCAGAAGACCCGTACACCGCATTTCGGATCTGGGGTATTGATGGTTGATGTTTATTAACGTGCTTGTGATATCCACAGTCGGTTAACATCGAGCGCCCAAGTACTGCTCAAAGACCAATTCCTGCCTTCAGAAAAATTGGAATGTCTTGGCGTCCCGTCCTTTACTTTTGTTGATTTAAAGCCAGCGGCGTTCCTCATTCAAATAGTTGCAAATATATTGGGGTATATCTGATCCAGCCAATATTCGCCAAGATTCACCCGAGGTATCAAAAGAAACTCCTGGACTTGACTTAACCTCTTTGAAGCTGAAAAGTGTGCCAATGTGTGTCATAACTTTCGCTTTAATGCTTCCAAGCTGGGGAAATTACCCCTAAGCGGGCTCATTCAACAACGGTTTTGATAATTTTTTGTCAAGCAGCCGTTAGCACCCGCATTCTTGACCTCGACTGGAAGCATACCGAGACCTCATTTGTTTCATTCGTGGCATATTATTTCCGTTCCCAACAACATATTCGCGAAGCGTGCACCAACCTGGATTCATATGGATCTTTCGCTTTCCCAGATTCAAAAAGGTTTTATGTGTGTGGAAAGAAGATGGATGTTTTGTGTTTGGTAGAATTCTTGTGTTTGTAGTTGTTCATAAGATTATGTTGTCGATGAAAGGGTCGCTAAGAAAGCACGACTCGATAAATAATCGCGTCAAATGGCGAAATATAGAAGACGTAGAGGAGAGCCGGAAAAATAACACACGCTTGCCAGGGAAAATCACAAGACATGGCTCTGATTATCTAAGCAAGTCACATCCCTCAAACGAAAGAAGGGACTATAAAATGTTAATGCACGCAAGAACATGACTGGTTGTCGGTGCTTGCAAGTGCCACATCACACCCCTCAGCTTCACGATGCCAGCAATTGTGAGCTGCGTCTCGCATTAAAGCGATAAGGGTAAGATTCCATGAAACAAAACCAGCCCAGCGTATGGTTTTCGCTCCTGATATCTGTAAAACGCTGATATCTGTAAAACGGAGACATCCTTCATTTCTCACGTGACCCATGGGTACGGTGGCGGTCGTGTGCGGCGCGTCCAATGAAACGCGGCATTAAGGTTCTGACTCATTGTCCCGCAATCAGTCATCTCACTCCAGGTTTCGTTATCGGTCGATGCAGGTGCATGGTTAGCGTCGGCACCAGACAAATTTTTCACAACGTGCATCGGCCAAAAAAAAACTGGGTCTCTTTGAAACAAACAAAACAAGCTAGGATTTGTTTTTGCCATGTCGATGCTAAATTCATGGAAGCTCCGTGCCTCCAGCGCACGCCACTTTGCCACATCGGCGGCCCTTCGCCGGGGCCAGAACCTAACCGAGAAAATCGTGCAGAAATACGCCGTGGGCCTTGCTCCCGGGAAGCAGGTATTCAGTGGGGACTATGTAACCATCAAGCCTGCGCACTGCATGTCACATGACAACTCGTGGCCTGTGGCTACCAAGTTCATGGGCTTGGGTGCCTCGAAAGTCAAGGACAACCGCCAGATTGTGTGCACGTTGGACCACGACGTGCAGAACAAGACGGAGAAGAACTTGGAAAAGTACCGCAATATCGAGAACTTTGCAAAGGAGCAAGGCATCGACTTCTATCCCGCAGGCCGAGGCATTGGCCACCAGATCATGATAGAGGAGGGATATGCTTTCCCCATGAACTTGAGTGTGGCGTCTGACTCCCATTCGAACACATACGGTGGAATTGGTGCTTTGGGAACCCCAATTGTGCGCACGGATGCGGCGTCCATCTGGGCCACGGGCCAGACCTGGTGGCAAATTCCACCTGTGGCCAAGGTCGAACTCACGGGCGAGTTGCAGAAGGGCGTCACAGGAAAGGACGTGATTGTGGCCCTCTGTGGTATCTTCAACAAAGACGAGGTTCTCAACCATGCGATCGAGTTTGTGGGTGACGGTGTCAAGAAATTGCCCGTCGACTACAGATTGACCATCGCCAACATGACTACGGAATGGGGCGCGTTGTCGGGCCTTTTCCCCGTCGATGAGGTCTTGGTTGACTTCTACAAAGACAGGCTCACCAAATTGCCGCAACCACACCCACGTGTCAACCCAGAGACCGTAGCGAACTTGGAGAAGAATCTTGTGGCCTCTGACGCCGATGCTGTGTACGCCAAGAACTTGACCGTGGACTTGTCTTCCCTCTCGCCTTACATTTCGGGCCCAAACTCCGTGAAAGTGTCCAACTCACTTTACGACTTGGTCCAACAGGATATCAAGATCAACAAGGCCTACTTGGTATCGTGCACGAACTCGAGACTCAGTGATATCAAGGCTGCTGCCGAAATCATCAAAGGCCACAAGGTGGCCGCCGGAGTCGAGTTCTATGTGGCTGCAGCCTCTTCAAACGTGCAGAAAGACGCAGAGACTGCTGGTTACTGGAAAGACATCTTGGACGCAGGCGCAATGCCGCTTCCTGCCGGATGCGGGCCATGTATTGGGTTAGGAAAAGGCTTGTTGGAGGACGGGGAAGTCGGCATTTCCGCCACCAACAGAAACTTCAAGGGCCGCATGGGCTCGAAGGATGCCTTGGCATACTTGGCTTCTCCCGAGGTGGTTGCCGCCTCTGCTGTTTTAGGCAGAATCGGAGGGCCCGAAGAATTAGCCGGCAGACCAGTCAAGGCCAATGAGGAGATTGTCAAATCACTCGACATCACCGCACCTGAAGTTTCTGGAGACGCCGAGTCGGCTGTCGAGGTCTTGGATGGATTCCCAAAATCAATCGAAGGTGAGTTGATCTTGTGCGACGCTGACAACATCAACACCGACGGCATCTATCCTGGTAAATACACATATCAGGACGACATTTCCAAGGAGATGATGGCTGAGGTGTGCATGGAAAACTACGACGCCGAATTCAAAGACAAGACCAAGTCTAGCGATATCATCATTTCTGGCTACAACTTTGGCACCGGTTCTTCAAGAGAACAAGCTGCCACGGCCATATTGGCGAAAGGAATGAAAATGGTTGTCGCTGGATCTTTCGGAAACATTTTCTCGAGAAACTCTATCAACAACGCTTTATTGACTTTGGAGATCCCTGCGCTCATCAATATGCTCAGAGAAAAGCACCAAGGCTCTAACGAATTGACCATTCGCACTGGCTGGTTCTTGAAGTACGACGTGACTAAGGCCCTTGTTACTGTGTCAGATTCAAAGGGCAACGTTGTTTTACAGCAAAAAGTGGGAGAGTTGGGCACGAATTTACAGGACATCATTGTCAAGGGCGGTCTTGAGGGCTGGGTTAGGTCGGAGCTTGCCCAAGAGAACTGAGTGCTTTCTATAGAGCAAAATTATTATATTCGTCATTAAGTCAAACATAAAGATATATTCAAGGAGATCATCATCACCGAAGAGTTTGTTATCCGGCCCAAATTCGGTTTACTGAGTACAGCCTTCGTGACATCGACTTCGGGGACTGCACACCGGAACCTTGTATAAAGTGAGACTTCTTAGACCAGTTCCCCTTTTAATTTTTGTTTCTTTTGTTAGATTCATTTGATTAAAGACGCAAATAAGACCGATATTCAAAATATATATGCTTTTACCACACATGAAAATAGGGCCTTTCATTTTGGAGAGAATGCAAAAAAAAGAAATCGGGGCATACTGGGAATTGAACCCAGGACCTCTCACAAGTTTGTCTATGCTTCGGGATAACCGAATCATAAGCCCAAAGCGAGAATCATACCACTAGACCACACGCCCGATTTGAAAACGGATCGTTGAATTGAGTATATGACAACACAAATGCAATGAGATGAAATGTCTGTGATTGCTTCAAAACGTTTAGGTTATCTTCAAATGTTGCGTGTATTATACATTAAGCTATTTTTAGTTTGATATTGAGAAATAACCAAATAAAAAATCAGAGGGAGGTGAATCTAACCAAAAAAAAAAAAAGGAAGGTATTCGCTTCATAGGTGATGGTGGGTTAGTGGTGACTGAACCCTTTTGGCTGTGAATAGTTGAGTACAAGATTGAATGTCTTGGTGTTGTTGCTGACCTTGTTTGTGTGATGACGAAGATTATCTCCTTTTCTTGAACACTTGATTTGTTCAAATGTTTTCTGTATACATTATATTGTATAGTTTTGTATTTTTTCTTTAATTAGATGAATAAAACAAATCCACCAAAAAAGAAGATATACTCAATTCCTTGGAATCCGAAAGCTTCACCACATCAATAAAGTAGAATCGGGAAACATAAATGTCATGCCACAAAATTTCGCCACATCTAAAGGGCACAACTGGCTTGATAAAAGGAATTAGCTTCTCAAGAATCAAGACAGTACCAGGGCCACACTTGTCCCCCAAGCTGATATTTCTTTTCATCAAATAAGCATCTTGAGACACATTTCGGGACATCAGTCTGTGCTACGAGTTTGTTGAAAATTTACATCCGAATCTCGACATTATCTTTTATGGCGTGGCGACTTTAATCACTCAATGGAACAAGATACCCCAGAAAAGCGAGAACTAGATTTACACAACTGTAAGTGGCATTAGAAAAGTCGCTTAAATGAAAGAGGGTTTATGCAAGGTGTTTTTCTCGGAATCAACATGAGCGTCATTATTTACTTCAAGCAAATGTGAACTTTGCTCTTGTAGAATAGTCTGAAATTAAAAAAAAAAAAAAACACGTAACAGGAGAAACAAGTCCCAATACATCAACGAATGACTGAATGAGACAGTTTAATTCGTCACGAAGAAAGGAGAACGAGCTTTGTTTCTGGAACAAAGATGAGAGTTTTGCATACTCAATGGTTTTGCAAACTCAGATTTGTGGCAAGACAACCGAGAAGGCACGTTTGCTTATCCTTGAGTACATAAAAACATTTTGCATAAGGGAAAGTAGCAATACATTGACTTTATAGGCAAAGTGCATAAAATATCATATCCTTACAAGCACAGTGCACGGGTTCGTGATTGGATACACGCGTATATTTTGTCGTTTTCTATAATCCCAGACGGATGTATCGATCAATTACAAGCGGCACAATCGGATACGAATAGAGGAATTCGATGAACTTCATCGGGGCCTCAATGTTTCCTAATTTCCCCAGGTAGTATAGCGATGCAAAATTTGGAGAATCGAGAGTGTAAACATTTTTGAAAGTTAGTTTGCTGATTTGGAAAAAGAAGAGAAATGTTGCACACCCATGCTAACTCCGACATGAACGGTTGATTCTTTTCATTTTCATTTTAGCTGGTTTTTCTCTCTTATTTGTTACTTTCTTTTTCAAAAGAAGTAATCTGGATGAAATGTTTTGTATTTGCAGGTTTTAAAGATGTCTCAGATCAGAAAAATTACCAAGCTTCATCACTCGTCTTTCTGTACCGATAAGTACTGTTCAAGGTCACTCAACGGCCATTGCAGTCATGCAGAATTCTGACTATGCAGGACAAAGCGGGGAAGTTTGGCATGTAGGATTTAATTCATGTTTTTATATATGCGGTATTGAAAAAACTTTCGGAGGAGATTTAAGTAATGTTTCACGTTTTGCGAAAATTCAAGCGCAGAATCTATTATGGACCGAAAAACGGAGTAATGTCGGCGCACATGGGCAAGTATGCCATCGATGACTTGTAGTGTCTTTTTTCCAGTGTATGTTACTGAAAGTAGGAACAAGTAAAACAAAATTAGAGCTTTTCCGAGAACAGCAGACAATACTCCGGTCGACTTAAGGTCTTTGATTGAAGATGTGGCAACTGTCACATTTGATGTATCACTTAGTGAAGATGAAGGCATGTTGCGGAATGGATGTAATGAATGTTGAAATGTTCTGTAAAATATGGGATATGTATTTCCTTTGAAATAAATAGTGGTCGAGTATATACGAGGTCATGCCTTTTACTTTATATCTTTTGTTTTTCATTCGTCCTCAGCTGTACATTTCCCCACAGTTTCCTAATACGGAATATCCAGCGAGGTGCAGGACTTGGTTTTCCGGTTACGTATGGCATAAGTCAACTGTTCTTCAGCATCTTTCGAAGCTAAACTTTTCCAAACTAGAAGTTCACTGCACTAAAAAGCAAGTGATGCTTGTTTTGAAGTTCGTGGTAGAAGCCGCTCCACTCACTACTGACAGCGTTATTTGCGACAAAAACACTGTTCATGACTTTTGATAGTTTGATAACCGAGCGCAAGGTATCTTCGTAACTCTCTGTTTCTTGTGTGCTGGCTTTGCTCCGCAACTTCCGGTTCAAAATTTTGGAAAGCGATACAATCAATTCCTGCTGGTTGCTTATCTTGCTTAGCACACTTTCGTTCATTTGGATGAGCTGCATCAAGTTGTATACAGTCAAGTTTATGATCTCATTTTCTTGATCCTTTAAGCCTTTATCCAGTAAGACTTCAAAAACTTTCACCTCATCAACCATAAAAGGTACCTTTTGTGCCTTGCTGCTATTGAGATTGATGATTGCACTGATAAGCTCGTAGCTCAATTTTCGCACTTCAAGTCCCTCATCAACCACATACTTGTAAGGACCCATCGGAATAGTCTTCCTAAATTCAACTTTAGCAGTGAGTTCTTCGTAGATCGCAGGTAGAATCACAGAATTCAAAATCGAAGAAAACGACAGCGATTTATTGTAAATTCCAGTGAGTAAGGTGCTGACAATAGCCAGTTTCAACTCTAGATTACTGATGGCAAGATACTCCATCGTTTTTTCGATTATGTGAACCTCAAAATCATCAGTAGATTTTCCCACAAGCCGTTTCATGATCACCACCACAGTATAGATGATGTGTTCTTCCCTTGCACTAGAATCAAGACTCTCGACAATCGTCAAAATCTTGTGCTGATAGTTGCCATCTCGATCTAACTCAGTGATGGAGCTGAGAACATCACCCGCCAATTTTAGTTCCAGCACTTCTTTATGCGAAAGCTCACCTCTCTTCGAGACAATGACTTTGATGAGACTATCCCATATGTTTCTAAGCGCATCAACTCCATCGACCCACGATCCTTCTTTCAATAGCTGCTTTAATGCCACCAAATAAAGAGACCTGTTTGGGTCATCTTCAGAGCTCGCCTTTTGGTAGCAGCTCAAAAGAATCGGAAGATGTGTGTTAAGATTACGAACAATGCTCAAGCCCATTGCTCTTGCAGCGGCCAAACATATGTGATCTTTTGTGTCCCTCTTTGGGATCTCCAAAAACTCTTGAAATGTAAACTTTTTCAACGATTCTACTGTGGAAATATACCCTAAGAATTGTATATCAAATACAATTCGGCTGGCATCCACCTGAAGTTCGAAATTGTGAATATATGAAGTAAGCTCTTTCTCAATTTCGTACACCTTTTCTGACAACCGACAATTTGTGCATATCAAGGCCATGACTTTAGCGCTGATAAAGTTTTTTAAACAAAGTAGATTCATACCAAAATCATAAAGCTTTTCACTGCCCACAAAGTTATGCTTGGATATTTGAGTGATCAAAAATTCAAGCGGTTTCATATTTGCATCTTCAACATCGACAAATTTTGTGTTGATCACCAGAGTGAAGAGCAGCAGAAGGAAATTTCCATCAGCCGGAGTCCTGGTCAAAATATGACCAAGTAGCATGAAACTTTTACCAATTAGGTTGAGATCAACAGAGGAATTCATCAACACGAAAAGAACGTCTTTCAATGCGCTGATATCATCAGCAGGGGCAACAAATGATGTATTCTCGAAAATCGCGTTTAAAAGCGTTAAAGCCGAAATGTATAACGAGGCATTACTGGACCCCAAATAAGCTGTAAGTTTCTCAAGTGATGCGAGGCAGAGCTCTGAATAACTGAAAATTTCAGGCTTTTGCTCACACACCTTGACCATAGTTTCGATGGTGAAATTAACAGTAACCTCATAATCCAAGCTCTGCTGAAAAATAATATTGGACTGTTTTTGGTTTTCGGGGCTCAAGTTAACGTGGATGATAAGCTCGGAAAAAGTATCAAGCAAATATTGCCTTATATCGCTCGAGTACTCTTTATTCGTGAGATTGTCAGCAATGGCAGGAAAAAACTTGGTGTTCATTAAAACGTTGTATTTTGGAATGTGTGCGACCTTTTTGTACAAAGCCTCACATACCACAAGAACATCCAAGATAACGCTATGGTAGTTCGAAGGGGCAAGCAAAGCTTCACCCAAGTCTTCTGAGATATAGTCCACCATTTTCTCTGGCAAATCTTCAAAATCGTAAACTGAAAACAACGCTTTATACGTCTTCACAACTTCGGGGAATGTTTTCAACGAGAGTTTGAAAGTAAGGAGCGAATCAGCCAATTTGATCAAGAAATCCTCGGAAAGTTCGTGTGAAAATCCTAAAATGAGGGACTCAATTAGAATTTTCGAGTTTGAAAACCTCAGAATGTTTTTTGCGGTTAAAAGTGAAGCAAATATTTTTTGCTCGATAGGTTCAATATACTCTCTTGCAAGAACAGAGAAGGGGATGTGGTCAGCACTCTCAGTGGCCATGCTGGTGTCAGAATTGGACCTCGATCTTACTGTGCGTTTGGTATCGACAGACAAACGTATAAGCACCACCAATGCGACGATTGCCTCGCTAGACACTATTTCGGACCGGTCAGCAAGATTGGCTATAAGTTTTTCAGTAAGAGGCCCTGCCAAAAACATCGAAGCAATTTCGGGATTGTGTTGGAGCAATTTTTTCAGAACGACAAGCGCCAGCAACCTCAATTTTGCTGCAAGCGCATCATTTTCACCAGTATTTTCAAACTGCTCAATATCCTCGTCATCAGAAAAGTCAAGTTCAGAGTCTTCTCCCGAAAAGGCCTCTTCGTCGGAGTCTTCGTAGAGCAAGGGATCATAAACCATGAACCTGTCCAAGATTTCAAAAACTTGTGAGGCATATGTATGCGTGAAAGTATCAATGGAAAAGCAAGGCACGAGTCCGGCCAAAGTAATCAAAGCGTTCTCACGGAGAAGGTTTATTTGAATTAGCTCGTCGATATCCAAGTCCTCAGCGTCCACAGTCTCACCTACTTGGTCTAGTCGCAAGCCCTGCAAGACCTCGTGGAAAATCACCTGAATTGAAGAGTCGGATACTGCACGACAATTACTTGCCTGTGCAAGAATCACCTGGAAAAGCGTATAGAACACGTCCGTGGAATGCAGAGAAATTACATGTCGTGCTGATTCAGCGACAACATCCAGCACTACCTTGTCATAGAACTGGGTCTGCTGTGCCTGATTGAGTGATGCAGACTTTACATAGCAGAGACATGCATCAACAGCAATAATGGATCTTTTTCCGATGATTCCCTTCTCTACGAAGGCACCGGAAATGAGCGAGCTTATGATCGACAGCAACTCGGCCAAACGGAGCGCCGAACCCAAGGCCTTGATCATATCAATCAAGATTTCGATTTTGTCAATGGTCATGACACTATCAGGCGCAAAAATACGAGGAAGAAGCATTTCAAACAAGTCGCGTGAAAGCTTGGGATTGAAAAGCGCGTGAGACTCGCTGAGTATACTGCGCAAGGCAAGTGTGGGAACGGAAGTCGAGAATTTCGAATCGTTGGATGTTTTTTCCACCTCGCTATAGAGGTTTGACACGATTTGTGTAGTTTCTTTATCGGTGGAATGGCGCACAAGAGGAGCGAACGATTTCACGGCCTGGTTTTGAACTTCGGTGGCCGAGTCACCGAGCAAACTGAACAAAATCGGGACAAAAAATGCCACATTGCGCAGCGGCTGGGCTTGCGGGTTATTCAAGCGTTTTTGGAAATCTTCTAGGGCCATGTACCGAAGATCCGGATCGACATCCCGGGCCCGATCTTCCAACTGCCTCATATTAAACGACGCCATGATAATATCGTGATGATTTCAAAGATCTGATTGAATGCTTGCCTGGGATTGTGATCTTGAATGAATGTTAAACTTGACTCACAACTGACAGGTTCGAGTTTGCATAAGTAGGTTGTATGAGATTGAGGATATGAGCAACCGACACTGGTCCACTAGTGTGGGCAGCACCGGGGCGCTTTGGTGCACGGATGTGCAGTACTGATTTTTTACGTTCTTCGCCATGGAATCCAATTCCACGAAAACTTTCTGGTTTGTTTTAACTATCTATAAAGGGCACGATACATGCTCATGATATACGCATGAGGTTTTGAATTTGTCTTTTTGATATCCCAGACTATGCTCGGCCTGTTACTTCTTGGTCTTTTTCTCTTTCTTCGACTTCTTATCTTTTTTGTTTTGCTTCGTCTCTGTTTTAGAGCCTTGCTTATCGGCTTCCATCACATCCTGATGGTTGTCTGCTGAAGGTTCTTGCCCAGCACCCAAAGACTCACCCTGGAAGGTGTCTTTTTGATCGTATTCTTCAACTTCCACGTCTTCTATTATCAAGTTGTCTTCGGCTTCAGGCTCAATCTTGCTATCACTTGCTAAAGAAGGCTCCTTGGATTCAGTATTGGAGGGCTCTGGCGTATCAGGTGCGGCCAGATCTTGATCTTCCCCTTCCACATGCACAGGCTCATCAAGCATTGCACTAAGTAATTTCTTGCAACGTAAAGCGTATTCTTTGGAAGGTGCAGCTTCGGTTTCGGTCTTCGAAACATTTTCTTTTGCACCTTCTTCTGATTTAGATTCAGCATTCTCAGCCTTCCCACCATACAATTCGGCGTTAATCTTTTCTTCGAGCCTTTTGCTGTAGTCGTTCCATTTGTCGATCACAGCACGTAAGTCAGTCTCAACACGGGTTCTCGCTCCGCCCTGGATCTCTTCAAAGTATGCAATTAGATCATTTTCATAGGAATCAGGTACACTTTCGATGTTTTTTAGTAGCCAGTTCTGTTTCTGCTTGCTGAACTTCCAATTTTCTTTGTCCAGGACAAATTGCCTCAAATACAGAAGCTGGTCTTTTTCTGGAGGAGGCCCGCGTTCTGTCTTTGGCTTTTTTACTCGTTTTGGTGGTTTTTTTGTCTTGTCGTTTTTATCTTCCTCCAGTTGTCTCTTTTTGTTGAGTTTTTTGGCTACTTTGTTGGTGATTGCGCTGCCGTCGAAATGCGTGGTTGCAGAAAATGTATCATCCGTGACCTCTGATTTTACTTTGAGCCCAAGACGTTTCCAAGCTGGTACTTTACTCATATTTGCTGTTGGGTTGAATAATATGGTAGGTGAACCCATGTGCATTCATGTGAAGAGGTCGTGCGCACCCCGATGCCATCACCAGAGGTTCATTAATAGGAAAGACTCATTATTGGGTCATTGATATCATCGAGTCCCTGGTAAAATAGATTTTTGAGCTACGAATAACAAATAGATACGCAATCAAATTTGGGGGTATAAATGCTTTGGAAGAACATTTTCAAATACCTAGCACAATATACAGGAAATGCCATCGACTATATAAAGCCATATTTCCGCACTTAAACACAATCTTTCAGAAAATTATCGTCTTAATAAAATTTGTTCATCCAAAACACAATTAAATGTTCCCTGTAGAATTCTGCGGGCGTTGGCGAGGAGCTACTACTCCGGACCAGTGGCTGGTGAACTCTATTCCCCGCCGCTCAGTACACCTAGCTATATTGATAAACACATGGTTTGAGTCCGTTTCAGGAAATCTACCTGTTATGGATATAAAAATTGTGTACATACTTCTTGTTTGGAAACGCTATTCTTTCCATGATGCACATTGTCTTTTCTAATTTTGTAGTTACTTGTCCTCGACGCCGATATCAGACTCACTTCATTTCGAGAAAATCAAGACACCACCTGAATTTCTTTTGAACCGTCTTGTTCGTTTCGGTAGTTTTTAAAGCTCGCTTAGTTCAAGTAAAACAAAAAGGCTCAATGCTATGCTCAGACGTGATGTATGGCTGTTGCTCGCATCATATGTCTTTAGTATTTCATATCTGTAGTATGTGGTTCCAAGAACCGTTGAAACTGGTTGTGTAAATGAAATCTTTGATTTGCGCAACACTTCTTTTGATGCTTTCGATGGATTGGAATACAAAGCTTGAAATGGCAACTTGGAAATACTTCACTCATTTGTATATTTTACAAATCGTTCAAGAACATTGGATAATTGTGAGTCGTGCGCTCAAAACCATGCTCTAAAAAGGATGCTTTAAGAGCTTGTACGGATACGATGTAAAATAATCAAAATTGTTCCTATGACAATCACGATCGCGACAATAGAAACGATAAAGCTGCACGATGCATTTGAGTTCCTTGATCTTTTGGCTGGCTCGCAAAATCTGGCTGTTTGGTCTCTTCTGCTGTATGGCGGAGGCTTGTCAAAGATGTTTCCGCTGCTTCTCAAATTATGCGGGGCTGCCCCTGTCAGTTCGATTGGAAACTGTGTTGGTATCGGGTTCGTGTTCATCATGTAAATATTCAATGATCAAGGCACTTTTTACTTAAACTTCTTGAGTCAGAAGTAGTTCATGAAAATACTTCATTCGAACAAATTAGAATCTTTTTAAAGTGTATCATCAACCTTCTGTTTCACTTCCCTCAATGAGCGCTCGCACTCATGTGTTTTCTGCCGTAACAACAATGACAGTAATTATTGATCAATACCTGATATTTATCACTGCTTTAATGTTTTGTCAAACTTTACTAATTTTCATAACCAAAAGGAAACCTTACAATTTGCGGCCTATGCTAGTAGGCAAGTATCAAAATAAAAGCGCGTCCGAAATATGTCGCATAAAGGTTTGCAGAAAATTCGTTTTCGTTTTTAAAATAAATGAGATATGCACTTTATCATCTCCAGTTTTTTGATGCTTAGATTGAAAATAGAAGAAGTCTCTATAAAACACTCGCGCCAGCAGTATTAAAGTTGTGCCCGTAGCCTGACGTTTTGGCAGACTTGCGCCTCAGGATCAATTCACTCAAAGCTTCTCCAATCCTTGACCCAAATCATGTGTAAATATCAAAGCAAACTGATGATTTTGATTCTAACTTCATTTTAAAAAGAACTGACCGAAAAAACACGATCTCATATACGTCTTTGTTCATAAGAAAATGACAGGCATCAAACTTTGCAGGAGTGTTACTGGGGTTTCCCTAAATGACATGCATGTTAGTCTGCCCAAAAGTTTCTTGAAACGGACAGCTGTCCATACAGTGAGAAATTTCCAAGTCCTATAAGCTTGGCGCATAAAGGTTTGCACAAGATTAAGGGAAGCATGTCACGTACTTCCGTGTTTTATATCATTTATAAGAAATGGGACTTGGAAGTTTGAGCAGAAATAATAAGTATGTGTTTCTCTTTAAATTATGCAGTTGTCAGTTCTGTTTGGCATGTGATAATGTTTCATTCTTAATAAGTGGACTGATCACTTTTCTGTGTCGCTTTTCATTTTCATATTCGATGACAAAAGAGCTAGCGCCACAAGCTCAAACAAATTTTTTTCACAATACCTGTTCGAGTCTGATTGAATTGTCTTTACACAATCGACTAATTCTTGATGAAATTCTTGATGAAAAGTTCTTTCCTGAATGAAATTGAAAGCTTTCATACCATGATGGTTTAAGAATGTTTCGGATTCTTTCCATGTAAATAGAGTCTTGGTTGTGATTCTCTGTGTTCATCGACCTCGACAATTATTATTTGATTTCAACTCAAAAAAATTAACGTGAAGTCAAACATCATTTTGACAGACTTTTGATAGGAACAAATTTGGGAGATTATTTCTAGCCATGCTTGGGATATGCAAAACAATTTATTGATTCTCTGCCACATCACAGACAGAACTGGCTGTTAGTACAGCTTTTCCATAATGTCTTGAGAAACATCGTCTAGTTCTCAACCACCAACTTTCATAGGCAGCACATAATAGACTTCTTTCTGTCACTTGGTCTCTTCAGAAACATCGAAAACTATCTTGACTTTATGGGAACAAGCCAACTATGAGGAAAACACTGGGAGGATTTGTTGAGTTTAGCGCTTTATTATCAGGACAACTGTTGTGAGGTGTGAACTGAAGGATGTGTTAGTCATTGGAAACTTGGGACACGAATCTGTGCTATATCGAGCGGACGATTTTGTCGTTCACGTATGTTTGCTACTCACGTATATTTGTTAAAGGATGTTGCAGATTCTCGTCTCTACCAAGACTTAAGGCTCGCAAACAACCGCGGGCGTTGCTTTTAACCACACTTCGTGTTCTTCGGAATCAGAAATAGCATACCTATTCACCAGTTTCGTTTAGCGGATATGTATTAGCGAATATTGATAGTGATCGGCGAAGGTATAGAATTTTGCGGAGGGTAAAAAGACTTTATAAAAAGCGTTCATCGCATCAAACATGGGTGTTACCTTCTAGTGTGCTCCGTTGTGCCTTCAGTTTTACCTTCGGTTTTTCCCTCAAATTTACCTTCTGTTTTCCCCTCAAACTTACCTTCGGATTTTCCTTCAATTTTACCTTCGGTCTTGCACTGGGTCTTACCCTCAAATTTATCGACACTCCCTTCAGTTATGCCCTCGGTCTTACCCTCAAACTTACCGACGTTCCCTTCGGTCTTGCCCTCGAATTTGCCCTTGTTGTCCTCCGTCTTCCCGTCAAGTTTTGCAGCAGCGTTTTTGTCGTTTTCGATTCTGTCACTCATCTCGCTAGGCAGAACAATTTCGTGGCCCTTTTTGTCTCCGTCTTTGTGGGATATGATTTTGCAGGTCCGTTGGTTGCCATGCTTTTCGGGAACCACGTCGATGTCACTGAGCTGGTTCGCACTTAAATTTTCTTGGACTTCCTCCGTAAACTTATCAGACTTCACGTAGCCCAATTCGCCGAGAGTTTGTGCCATTGTCAAATTCGATATGCCTGGGACGGCCAGCAGCAGCGAGAACAGATCATTTTATAGTGGACCAGAACATTGCTAGTGCCAACGTCGCATCCTTTTTTTAAAAAAAAAAAAACGTAAATCGGAGCACCGAAGGCGAATTGCCGAGTAAGATTACGCAGGCAATTCATGCACCCTGGTGCCGCTGCTTTATGCGCAAGCTCGAAACGAGCATGGCCGTGCGTCGGGAGACAGAATTCCCGATGTTGGCGCAGCTCTAGGTGCCACGCATACGTAAGATTGGTGGAATGAGCGGGCGTATTTTTATCACTGATTGGGATGAGACAGCCACGATGGCTGATACCACGGCTCTCATTGCCCTGGCCGCAAGCCGCCGAGACCGGGACGCCGTGCCTCCTTTTACTCACTTTTCTCAGATTTACCTCGATGCGTATCTGGCGTATATTGCCCAAGAGGCTAGCGGGTGCGGCCGGCGGGACTCCGTGATTGCCGAGGAGAAATTCCAACAAGGCATGCGGGCGGTCGAATACACCTCGATCCGTGCCCTTGAAGAAACGGGGTATTTTAAGGGCTTCCCGATCGGGAAGCTTCGTGATTTAGTGCCGAAAGTTGAGCTCCGCCCCGGGTTTGTAGATTTCGTGAAAAGCGCCGGGTGTCCGGTCTATGTATTGAGCGTGAACTGGTGCCGTAGGCTTATTGAATGGGTGTTGGAGTTCCACGGTGTCCGGCATGTGACCGTGTTGGCGAATGATTTTGAGGTGGATGCCGAGGATATCACCACGGGCAAATTCGACCGGCGGTGCGATATTCGTACTGGATATGACAAAGCAATGGAGCTTGCACGCATACGCTCGTTGCACCCAGCCCTGAATCTTTTCTATTTTGGTGACAGTTCAGGAGACGTGTTGCCGATCCTCAAGGCCGACTACGGCGGGGTTATTACAGGGGGACGAGCAAGGACAGTGCTCGGCCTGCTTGCGGAAGTCTACATGTTGGAAAGTGATTTCAGGTCGCCAGATTCTGTTGGATTATATTCACAAGTACCGAAAGTATTTGAGGCGACGTGGCACGAATTGGCCGCAGCGTGGCACCGGTGAGCTGGTATGCCATCGGACTTCTGATGTCGTCAAGTAACCCCAAGGACAGATTAATTCATAGTGTTAACAGTCATCGTACTATAAATCAGAGATATTTGAATGGAAGTGTTATGAAACCATGGTGCATACTGTCAAAGAGACAACTGAGATAAAAGACGCTTGGTGATGGCGGTTTAATTGCCAGATGATAGTCGTGAATTGAGCATGCATTGTGATGGCCGACTAACGGCGCCAGTGTGTGGGTCCGTAGGGTGGCGCTTGTGCCACCATGCCCGCATGCATGGGCATGTACTGTCCGTAGGCGTATCCTGGCGGCATTGCGACAGGATATCCCTCTGCTGGCATCTGTGGGAGCGCGACTGGGGAACGGCGAGCATCGTTCACTGGACCTTGGGCGGCCAAAGGGGGCGACATCATCGTGGAAGGCGGAGGTCCGTAATGGGCGGGATATGGAGGCATGACGCGAACCATGGGGTGGGCCGGGCTGGCTGCCTGCTCAGGCCCCAGCCAATATTGTCTTGATGGGTGCTGGATATGCTGGGCTGTGGGTGCCGGCAGTTTAGCGTCCTGTTTGAAAGGCGGTGCGAGAGCATATGCGTGCTGTGGGCCGGCCAGGTTCTCATGAGAACCCTGCATAACATGCGAAGGCGTCCCGGGATGAGGATAGAGCGGCTGGCCGGGCGGCGGCGTGTTGATTGTGGCGGTGGCGGGCGAGCCTCGGGGCACGGCATCGTATGGGTGCAGCTGCCGCCCACCGTAGGGCGCCGGCCCACGGGCCTGATATCCCTGGTCAGCGTACAGAGGCGGCTCGACCGCCAGGCGTGGTGTTGGCGGGTCGGGCTTGCGCTCGGCCGTGTTGGGCGAGCCGGGCTGCGGCTTGGGCGGGCCGCCATCAGTCGCGTCGGTCTTGTGTATGCTCTTGACGAAGGCAATGCGCTCAGTGGGCAACAAGTTGACAAGGTCGCGGAGGAAGTAGTTGGGTACGCCCACGGGCTCGCTCCAGTCGGGCACGGGCGCCTTGCCCAGAGCGGCAAGGCGAAGGTTCTTGGCCCTGTTCTCGTAGAACTCGGCGCTTTTAGCGTCGCCATAGGCCTGGAAGCACAAGGCGGCACGCAGGCATGCGTCCGCGGCGTCGCCGAGCTGGTCGTCACAACGCTCGTAGACACAGCTCAAGCCGTCCCAGGCCGCGGCGGTGCCCGGCGAATTCTCATTCAACTGGAGCCGCAATGCCTGCGAGTACGCTGCCAACGCGTCCGGGAGCTGTTTCAACTCCAAGTACAACTTGCCCACGGCCAACCAGGTGATGGGCAGGCCGTCCGCGCGGCGCAATGCGATCTGGTAAGCATCGTACGCGGCGCGTGGCGAGTCGAGCAAAGTGTAGGCTTTGCCCAAGAGGCACCACGGCAAGAAGTCGCCCAGCGAGTCCTCTGCAGCGGCCGGGTCCTGTGGGTCGGCGTCCTTGGGCCGCGCGGCAGCCTGGGGCTCGGTCTTCACGACCCGGGTCAAGAGCGCCATGGCCCGCTCGGCGCGCGGCCGCAGCTCGTCGAGCAAGAGCAAGTATGCGTGGGTGATGAGGATGCGTGGCAGCAGGCCCACCGCGAGCTCGGCGCGCTCGCATGCGTCCAAGGCTTCGGGGATCTTGTTGGCGCGCTCCAAAGCCGTGGCCAAAGCACACCAGAGCGCAATGTGCTCGTTGACGCGGGCCAACAGCGGCGGCGGCAACATCAACGTGGCGGTCAACTCGTTGATCAGCGCCTCGATGTTGCCGTCCGCCGCTGCTATGGCCGCGAGCTCCGCGTGCGCGGTGCGTGCTGTCTCGACATCGGACGCCGAAAAGAGCGACAAGGATTTGGGCAAGAGCTTGAGGCAGTGCAGCAACAGCAGCGCGGCCTGGGCACGCAAGCCCATGCGAATGAGCGCCTGCGCCAGAAGAAGAAAGAGCGACGCGTCGTGCGGCTGTAGCTGGATGGCTTGCTGGATGGCCTGCAGCGCCGGGTCGTTCAAGTTCACGAGGAGGTAGCACTCAGCAAGCTCTTTGAAGAAGTCCGCGGACTTGGGAAGTTCCGGGAACCGGTCTGCAGCCTGCGTGAGCCGCAGCAACGCGGCTTGGCATCCGACGGTCTCGTTGCACGCCACGTCGTTCATGCGTAGCAGGTGCGACCACCCGAGCAACGCCGGGAGCCGCCCGGGTGTGTGGGAAAGCGCAGCCTCGTAAGCCTTGAGGGCCAAGGCGTGGATGGCCATGGACGCGGCGCACGACCCGAGTGCCATCCACGTGTCGCTGGCTTTGGTGGCGTAGGCATGCTCACCGGCCAGGCCCAGGTTCTGGCGCAGGTGGCGGCGGGCTTTCTTGACGCGGGGCAGTGTGGGCTGTGAGCGCTTGGGCATCCTGGGGGGTCAACAGGGGGTGCACGTGACCTGTGGGTGGTGAGGCCGGAAAACCGTGGGGCGTTCTGCTTTTGTGGCAGTGAGCGGGAAAAATAAAAAAAGACCAGTGCCGGCGGGGATCCAGGAGGGGGGACTGGCGGACGGGGTGCTGTAAAAAACGGGGTTTCCTACCGGCGGAAGGGAAGCGGGGCTATGGGGCAGTTGGGCGGCAGGCAAGAGCAAAGCAGCCTGGAAAAAAAGGGAAAAAATCTGTACGCTGGTGGTGGAGATTTCCGGCGGGACGGGCGCTGGCGGCTGGCGGCAGGCTAGGGGGAAATGTGTGGGGTTGGAAGATGGCTGTGTCGGGCGGGAAATCGGGAGCTGCAGATTTTGTGGTTGCTGGGGAAGAAAAAAACAAGTGGGCGAGGGCGTGAAAAGGCGGCACAATCACGGTCAACAGGATCAAAGAAAAGGGTTTCACGACGTGCACGGATAAGCCGCGCAGCATGGAGTAATCAGGCGCGCATTACATACGAAAACGCATGCAATGCGGGCTTGACGCCCGGCACGTTAGATGTGCGTCCAGGAGAAATACTCGTGCCAGAAGCCCCAAGAGGGGGGCCCGTTCGCCGACCGTCTTCTGCGCGCAGAGTGGCTCCTGCACTTGCCGTTTGAACAGCTTCAAAGGGGCCGGTTTGAACGGGACACCGGCAGTCGTTTGCGTTTAGCTGGTACTTGAGACGCCTTAGCTCATGTGATTCGCCGGGGTGGGCGCCCGGCTTCTGGAACCTTAATCGAGATTTGATACAGCGAAAGTTCGTTAAGCCACCCACATTGTGAATGCGCCCAGGGTCGAGTCGCGCCCGGAAAAGAAATTTTCGTGCTACTTTTGCTACGTGGCGCGTATGCAGTCTAGCTTGGATAAGACGTACGATCTTGCTGGTCCTCGGCGCCGTCCTTTGTTCCCGATATACAAAAATATATGGCCGAGTCTCGAGCACTTTCCAAGCTTTTACTCCTGATTGTTATATGCACCGTTCTCTTGCACCTAGGCGTTTTCTGAACCCATTTGGTGGACTTTTTTGTGGCCATTGTTGGTTCGCCGTTCTGTATCAATGAAAATCGCCACTTACTGCTGTGACGGCGACGATTCTGCAAATCGCTGCAGTGCCCAATGGAAAGACTCCTTGTCACAGCTTACGCATCCAACTGAGCAGCCCTTGTTCAAAGCACCATGTGTGGAACGGGTGGTGTGTGCATCAATCGGCTTCGGATTAAGCTTTTCATTAGTGTGCCGCCATGAGACAAGCGGAAGCCACATTCGATTTTTTGATCGCAGATGCCGCATGTCTTCCGTCACCAGACATGGGCTTACTCATGCACAGCCTCAATAGAGGTCGCAGCGCATCACCCGCGGCCTGACAATAGTGCTACGCCCATGTGCCGTGCGGATCATTTGGAGAGCGTAATTGCGTTCCCTGGTTTGCGGGAATGACTGTTCAATTCAAGGGCTAGATGCTTAGGTCTGAAGACCCCCCTTGTGGATGAGTTGGGGTGTATGCAAGGCGCTGCATTGCGGGCATATAGAGTGTTTCCGGCAAGAAAACGCATAGATAGGCGTACCTGCACTCTCGCTTGGAATTCATCTCAGTTGAGTCTCTAGCCTGCTTGCGCAAGAAAGGGGCTGTAGAGCACTTTATCTTTGTTTGCTCGGTTTTCCCGGCTATTGTCTGCTGGTTGTAATTTTTTTAGTGCTTTGTTCTTGTTGTTATTAAAACTGCATGATGTCCGATTTTCTTCTCTAATCGTCCGACGAAACATGTGTATTTTCTTCCTTCTTTCGATCTGTATATCTGCAAAACAAGACCCTAGGTTTAGAAAGTCTGGAGTGAACTGGGTTTTGTTGGCGATCAATGTTTCGTGAAGGAGACTTCGCACCGCATCTGACTCGGGCTTTTGGGAAATTCTTGGGTAGACTTAAGGTTCAGCGGAAAGTCTAACCCAGTATGAGTGTAGATGGAGGCTTGTTTTATTATTGTTAAGCACGCTTTCGCGCAATGTTTTATGTAGCCTGCTGTGCATGCATTTGCTGGCATCTATATGGGCTCTGCGGAAAGCTCTTTGTTTCCCCGATGGTCTTGCAGGTAAGCCTTCCGGGTGAGATGGCTCGGGTAAAGGACTTGCCACGTCACTCGCACTTGCTTCATTCAGACTTGCAGACATTGATACGAAGTGAACGTATTTTGTGTTTCTGGAGCGGTCAAACTAGTCAAACGTGATTTCTGATTACAGATTTGTCTTCCACTGTGGAGATTAAAGGTATAGCCGTGGTTGGTCACAAGAAAAATTTAGACTGTCCAAGTGCAAGTGCACATTGTGAAGCCCTCGCATCCTGGCCAGGAGCCGACGTTCGCATTAATTTACCCGATCGGCCTCTTCATGACCCTTTAGCGCCAATATACCGTGCACGAATGAAAACAATACATTTTTCTTACCAGATACATATACTTTTTCCCCACAAGATAGATTTTGAAATACTCAAGGGTGAAGCGGTTGAAAAAAGTCAGCTGGAATCATGTGGAATCTCCCGGAATACGTTGGAATCATCGAACGTATTGCGCGGAGCTCAGTGCTTGCTCTTTTCCTCCAGATGCACATGCAGTGCCATACAATCCTAAGCAGGTGTGCTGCACTTTACGCGCCACATGCCAAGCCCTTTGCTGCATACTATTGAAATTGAACTCAAGCTGTGCATTTAGTTAACTCACTTTGTATTGTAAAATTTGAACAATAGCACAAGGTACTACCAAGGACGTTCAATTTTAAGTCCCGCTCTTTTCTCCATGCAGGTGTAAACAAAGATAAATCAGCTTGTGGGTGCCAAAAAAAGCAAATTTGCGCATGGCGCCAAAGACCATGTGTATCGACGCGCAAGTGAGGCAAGTGGTACAGAAAGCGAGAGTGTTCCTGAAGCAAATCCGTGACCGCCTGCGCAAGCTTGAGATAGCACAATCACGTGCTGCATGTCGCTACCTCTTGCGCACTGTGAGTCACGTGACTTTAGACGTTCTTTCAGAAAATTGAACCTCATCGGGGTAGCCCGCTCACGTGCCGTGCTTCGCGTTTGATTGTTACTTCGACTGGAGCGATACGTCACAGCGCTTGCTTGAAGACAAAATGACATTCATAATTCGCAGAACGCTCAAGCGAATAAGCGGAGTCTCGCTTTGCAGATGTCTCGTGCATATCTCTCGGCCACCCGCACCCATCGCCTTTTCCAAGCGCAACTTGAACACGGATTCCAGCCTAGCACATGTGTCTCATTTTTTAGCCCACTCTCTTGTTCCTAAGTGCACATCGTGTGGAATCACGTTGCAGAAAACCGAACCACAGGCTGCCGGATATTTCATAGAACCAAAAGCGTCTGTGCCCGATGCGCAAAAGGCTGCAAAAGCGAACCCCACGCGACTGACAGATAAGATTTTCGACGACCACTTTCGCGACTTAAGCGATGAGGACAAGTCACTATTACTCAATGGGGCAGAGATGGACTTGCTCTCGCCGCGTAACCGAAAACCCATTTCTCCCTCGCAGCAAGAACGAAGTGGACATCAGTGTCTCCGTTGCCGCAACGCACATCACCGTTCTGCGTTTGACGCAGCTGAGTATCAGACAGAATCGGTGGCTCAAGTAATGCAACGTGTGCCTGAAGACGGCCATTTGGTATATGTGGTGAGCCTGGTTGATTTCCCCTTATCGCTCAATGAGGATGTGTTTCGATTCCGCTCTGCCAAATCAATACAGTATGTCATCACAAAGTCGGATTTGCTTTTCCCTACAAACAACCTCGCTTCTCGATATGGCACTCAATTTTTTCAGGATTACATGCATAGGACATACGGTGTTCCTCAAAACCATGTCCATGTTGTCTCAGGAAAGTCTGACTGGAACACAGACACGTTTTTGGCTTCTATTCGTAACAACTCCTTCTTCATCGGAAGCGTCAACTCAGGTAAGTCGACGCTTCTCCAGCTGGTGATGCAGGTAGTTCGAAAACAACGGGAGAGTTTGCCGAATGCACGAAAAGAACGGGATAGACAAAAGAAACAGGACGACATTATTTCGAATGCTCGCTCGTATGCTGCGGCCAGGCTACGTCTTCGCATGTGGGAGAAACAGAAAACGGATATCGGTCCCGGCTCTTCTTTTATGCCTGGTTTCACGCGTGACATAATTCCGCTTGAACTCTCAAAATCCACCACCGTCTTTGATGTACCTGGTTTTAGCAGTAAGCACGCAGCACACTTGTACGACTTTCTTTCTGCCAAAAGCATCAAGCAGTTGCAGAAAGGCGCCTTGTTTCACAAACACGGCACTTATCTCTCGAAGTATGTGACTGCAAAAGAAGGCCAAGTGGTCACAGTAGGCGGGCTTTTCTTTCTACAGGTCCCTCGAGGCTGTATGTACCAAGTCCGCAATGTGATAAACCACAAGGTGCACGTATTCAGCAATATGGAAAAGGCCATGCAGGTATGGAAGGATGCAAAGGACCCCAATGCTGTTCGTGACGTGTTTTTGGTGGACCACCTCAAAACAGATGTGGAGAAACACGTGGTTCCTCCTTTTGACGGGTCATGCGATATCGTGCTCCGGGGCCTTGGCTTCGTGAACATCAAGGCCACGGGGGCAAGACCAGATCCAGCGACCGCAGAAGACGTGATAATTTATCTCCCCAAAGGAATTTCTGCTGTTTCTCGAGTCCCCATTAGCAAGTATATCACAAAAACTCTTTCAGGCAGAGACAAGGGGGGAAATGTATTGAGAAAAGAGAAATGGGTCCAAATGAGCACCAAGGAACTCAAGAGGTATACTGGAAAAGAGCCATTCTTTTGGCCAATAATTCCCCTGCAATAAGTAAAACAAAGGTTTCACTTGTACATAGTAAGTCGAATAATTCTTCTTGAGGGTTGGATCCAGACTATTCAACGCAAGAGGTGCAAACATAGGCAATTGCAAAGAAAAAAAAAGAACAATAAAGCGGCACAATGGTGTGCCGCTTTATTGTTACTGCCCTTGGACTTGCCTACGTCGTCTACAACTGTCTAGCCATGGGAGAAAGTATTTCGCTCAACTCAGTTTTTCGAAAGAACACCTGGGTATACTGAGTCAACTAATTTATTGAGAGTCAACTAATTTATTGAGAGTCTGACCCTTACCAGAAACAATGTTTTATTTCGAACCACAAACCTGGAAATCTCAGTATGGGTACACGTTCGGCATCTTTTGCAAGTGCGTACCAATTGTTCTTCGACGCCATATAATCTGGCAAGTAGAAGCGAGACGACGCAGGACTCGCTATTTTCGCATGCCGTCTGAACGTGTTCAGAAACCGCTTATTCTTTGAGTTTCCACTTTAATAAGTACTCCATAAATATTCCTTTGTATTTGAAAATCTTTTGCTTTCGTCTAAAGCGGGACGGTCCAAATTAACCTTTCATCTGTTTAGCATGCATTAGATTACTCAGGATTCATCTCAGTGTCAGCCCGACAGTTTCAGCATAAAGTCTACTTTGAGTTCTGGGGCCCCTATACTGGCTTTAAATTAAAGACATGGATTTGGCTTTGCTAGATCCTACAAGAATCCAACAAACAGCACCTTGGTTAGAATGAGAAGCATGAGCAGCTATAGTGGTATTCTGTTGTTTGAAACCGCGCAAATGTGCGATTGGAGGCAAAATATCAGTGCACACCCAACACTTTGTTTTGAGAACATACATTCAGGCCTTTTAAGTTGAGAATGAGCAAACTGCCGATTGACACATCGGCAAGAAATCGATACGATCAAGGAAACGCCTGTTTGTGATTGGCCCTGGGTCATTCGAAATCGGACAAACTTGGAATCGGGAGGAGCCGTAGTCTATTTATTAGGGCGCTATGCATGGTCTTTTAGAGGGAGCATGATATTCGTGAGAATGGAATTTTCTATTGGCTTTTGGGTCTATTTCTGTTTTCATTCACATAACCCAACTTTGCTCATTCTAAGTCTTACAATTGTTGCTCATGGCCTTGGTGACGGTGAAAGTTCTGGTTTGCCTTTTGCAACATTAGTCCATAGAGCTTGTAGCTCTTAACCTTCAGAGACCTGACACTGAGTCGTATGCAATGAGTATTGTTCTCTGTGTTTTTTCAGTGATCTCTATTTTATTTGCTACATAACCAAACCAAAGGGCTTACGAACTGCCATGTCGAAAGGGATTGAAGACACGGCCCTCACCTTCTTATCAATACATCTCTGATGAAAGTGATGGGGAATCAAGGACTACTGGAAAGTACCCGCGCGAACAGCAGGGCCACCATTCTGGAACACATAACCTCACGACGACTTGCCAGTAGATCTGCAGGTTCAGAATCGAGTGCACCGGTGCTTCTTTTCAACTACCCGCGAACAGCAAGCAAGAAGGCGCCAGATGGAGAGTTGCGTGGCAGCGGCACTCCGCCATGTCGGCCGCGCTCGGCCTTGAAAAAGAAAAGATGAGCCGTGCCATCTAACATGCTCGATGCAACAAGCTCTCGAAGATGTGGCACCTGCCTAGATGTGCCTACCCCCATCCGGCCCACGCGGCGCAGCATATGCAACGTTTGTTTTGTTGGCCCCCGGCGCGCGCGCATCCCGACTAAGGCCCGCCGCCTGCAGGACCTGCTTGTAGGGATGCGGGAGCCCAAGAGTGCCCGTTGACCGGAGCCCGTTGGCCGGACCCGTTAAAGTTTGTTCCTTGATTTTTGATTACACGGACCAGGCATCTCATCACACGGACCAGGCATCTCATCACACGGTGGGAGCCGCCATGGCCCCAAAACTTTTTTTTCTGCTCAAGGCGCCCGCCGAGGCAAGCATGCAGAACGCCGATCGTGCCGAAGGAGCTGCCAAGTCGCGTACCCCATACCCAACGTGCATGGAGATGCGCCTTCACTCGAGGAACACGAAAAACGAAGCACGAAGAAACGAAACACGAAGAAACGAAACACGAAGAACGAAACGAGTGGGCAGCGACACACACTCTCACGACCCGTCTTCCCCCACGCACCCGACTGGCCCAAACAGGCAATATCGACTCCGCGTGCTCCCGTCCAAACCATCTCTGACCAGCCGCCTCTGACCTTCCGCTGTGTCTGCCTCCCACTCTGGCAACTGGCCGAACACAGAGCCCGAGCAGCCCAGAACACGCCGCTCCAAGCAGCCCAGAACACACCACCCGAGCAGCCCCCACATCATGATCAAGTCCGAAAGCAGAAAGTCCAGTCTTTTCAGCTCATTGAAGACGCGCCGCTCCTTGAAGGACATGTCCGTCCGGGCACAGAAATCCTCGCTGGTGATCAGCGGCCCATTCCCGCAACCCACGCCGGAGGCCCGCGCCACCCCTGAGCCGGCACACGCGCTCTCGCCGCTCGACCCGAACGCGGCGGTCGGGAAGCGGTACTCGCAGGTCTATTTCGCCGGGCCCGAGGGCCAGGAAAACACGCAGAAACGGCACTCGCTCGCGTGGCAGAAGCACGCGGCCGGCCTGGCCAGCGAGCTCTCCTTGGCCACGCTTTCGGCCGTGCCCAGCGACATGGCGTCCGTCGACTCGGCGCTGGTGGACTTGCCCCTGCCCACGATCATGGAGCACGACCGCAGAGCCCCTTCGCTCGACCTGGTGGGAGCCGCGGGTCTCTGGCGCTCCGCGGGCAGCCGCGGCATGGGTCTTGGCGAGACATGTGCGCCGCGGCGCATCCACCGCACCACCAACATCGGCGACATGCGCAAGTTCATCGACGGCGCCGACATGTTGCCCATGAGCAACCGCAGGTCGCTCGAGGTGGAGGCGCACGAGATCCAGACGCTCGGGGCCCGCGCCTGCCGGCGGGACTTTGGCGTGCAGTGTGCCGTGCGGCTCGTGGAGAATGCGTTTGTGATGACGTTCTCGGCCGCGGGGCGCGGCGGGCCTCGCGACTGGGACGACGTGGACGAGGCCGAGGTGTTGAAGGGCGACGCGGACGACGACGCCGCGGACTTGTTGCCTGTCGCGGACGTGTGAGGATCTTGGGGTGTGATCTCGGGTATGATCTTGGCTATGTTCTTGGGGCAGGGGTTTGGGGTATAATACTGGGGCGGGTCTTGGGCAAGAATATTGGGGCTTGACAAACAGACAGTGTTGTCCGCCTTGGCACGCTTCGGCTTTAGAACGTGTCCCATGACAGACGGCAGCCTGTGCTCCAAAAAAAACCAAAAAAAAAAACACCGTTCTACAACCTCTCAAGGTGCAAATGCCACCGAACCCTAATCCACGTCGAGGGCGAGTGTGCTCGCTGGGACCCAGGCAAACAAGGTGGACTTGATTCCGACATGTCCAGCTTTCCCGTGGCGCAGGTGGGGTCCACTTCACTACACGTGGAAAGGGCCCGGGCGAGGGGATCTCCACGCAAAAGCGGATAGCTGGCTTTCGCCGGTTTTGCGGGGAACAACGTTCCCTGGCCTCCGAGCCCAGAGACCTACAGAGAGGAGACTTGGGGCAGGGCCATGGTGCGCCCCCCAGCGCGTTACTTCACGGGTGGCCGAGTCCCGAGACCCGCATTTTTTTTGAAATGCTACGCACGCGTCTCGGGCCTCACGGCACCAAGCGGCCAGCGGGCCGTCTTGTGCCACCACGCTTTGCCGCTCGACTTCATGGCCCCAGGCTAGATGCTCACATGTAAAGGCAGGATCTCCAACACGGCACCGGCGCGCGCGGCGGCACACACCCGTGCACCGCCCGTGCCAGATCAACAAAAAAAACCACCGTAGATCTCCAAGTATAAGCTTCACTTCCACCGCCTCAGTATTTCTCGCAGCATGCCCGGCTCCGACATCCCCGACATTCTCTCGTCCTTGTCGTTGAAGGACGACAAGGCCCTGGCCGCCGCGGCGGCCACGCCGGAGCAGGCCAACCCCGCAACTCCTGCCGGCGCCAAAGACAAAACTGCACAAGATGCAAGTAGTGCCAAAGACACAAACGAGACAAACAAAACGAAAGCCACAGCTGACACAAACGACACAAACGACACATCTGACCCGCCCGCCGAGCCGGAGTCCAACTTGATCAACTCCACCTACGAGGTCAAGGTCAAGTTGGCCGACTTGCAGGCAGACCCCAACTCGCCGCTCTTCTCCGCCAAGTCCTTCGAGGAGTTGGGCTTGAAAGACACGTTGCTCAAGGGCCTCTACGCCATGAAGTTCAACAAGCCGTCCAAAATCCAGGAGAAGGCGTTGCCGCTCTTGTTGAAAAACCCGCCGCAAAACATGATTGGCCAGTCGCAGTCGGGAACCGGCAAGACCGCGGCGTTTTCCTTGACCATGCTTTCGCGCGTGGACGAGCTGCAGAAAACGCCGCAGGCGCTCTGCTTGGCGCCCACGCGCGAGCTTGCCCGGCAGACGTTGGAGGTCGTGCAGAGCATGAGCCGATTCACGGGCATCTCCACGCGCTTGGTCGTGCCCGGCCTGGTGGGGCGCAAGGAGGCCGTCTCGGAACACGTGTTGGTGGGCACGCCGGGCGTGGTGTTGGACCTCTTGAAGTACCGCCAGATCAAGCCCGCGGGCTTGCGCGTGTTTGTGTTGGACGAGGCGGACTCCATGTTGGAGGCCCAGGGCTTGGGCGACCAGTGCGTGCGCGTCAAGCGCCAGTTGCCGCAGACAACGCAGTTGGTGTTGTTTTCCGCGACTTTCCCGACGGAGGTGCGTGCGTACGCAGAGAAGTTCGTGCCCAACGCCAACTCGTTGGAGTTGAAGCAGGAGGAGTTGAACGTGGACGGCATCAAGCAGCTCTTCATGGACTGCGACTCGCCGGACCACAAGTTCGAGATGTTGTGCGGCTTGTACGGCTTGTTGACCATCGGCTCGTCCATCATCTTTGTGGAGACCAAGCACACAGCCGACAAGTTGACCAAGATGATGATGGCCCAGGGCCACAAGGTGTCCGTGCTCCATGGCGGCCAGGACAACGCGGACAGAGACCGCCACATCGACGACTTCAGAGAGGGCCGCTCGAAGGTCTTGATCACCACCAACGTGTTGGCCCGCGGCATTGACATTGCCTCCGTGTCCATGGTGGTCAACTACGACTTGCCCCTCGACGCGCAGAAGCGGCCCGACCCCTCGACGTACTTGCACAGAATCGGCCGCACGGGGCGCTTCGGCCGTGTGGGTGTGTCGGTGTCCTTCGTGCACGACAAGAAGTCGTACGCTGACTTGCAGGCGATCATGAACTACTTCGGCAACGTTGAGATGACCAAGTTGCCCACGGACGACTGGGACGAGGTCGAGAAGATCGTGAAGAAGGTGATCAAGAAGTAGACAGCAATGGTGTGAAGGTCATATGGCGGTGTCGGAACTGAGGCAATCTTCGCATCGGGTCGTTCTGCCTCTGGAAATTTACGAATGTGGAGACAATGGGCGGATGCTCTCCTGAAGCACGGGCCTGGTACAAGTAACCGTTGCACGGCTTCCTCGGGCCAGTGGTTGTGATGAGGCATGTCTCATTGTTTGGAGAGTATGTCGCAGTAATACAGACAACGGGATCATGTTCGCCAGATGAAGGCTGCAGCGTGTCAGCTGTAGACATGTGTGGCTCCAACACCGCGTCCTTTTTTATTCAGTTGCCATGTTTAAAAATAGTTCCAGAGCGTATCAGTGTTGCTGCACATGTCGTTGTATCGATGTCGCGTACTTAAAGTAATAGAGGATCTTCAATATAAAACATCGTTGCGATGGAATCACTAAAGACTTTTCGATGGAGCTTACAGGACCACTGCACGCAAGTCCCACGGACGCTTTGGTGATTCTCCGTCAGCATCGAAGAAAGGACTAGAATAGCTGGCGTGATGTGACAACACGAGGGTACTGATATTGGAGCAGCAGTATCGGCGATACGACATGGCTAGAATTCAACTTGTGCTTAGATCAATGCAAGATCAATAGATCTTAGATGGTGAGGTGGAGTAATATATATTATCGGTGACATACCATTGATAAAATAGTATCGATGCCATAGATTCAGTCGAATGATATCACGTCATGAAAGAACCTTGAGGCAAGAACACGCAACAATAGCCAGCCACAGGAAACTGAATTACTGCCAACAGATAAGCACACGAAGAGCACAAGCAGGTCGCCGACGTGATATTGTAACATCGCTACTAGAGCATCGACAAGACCTCCCGTGAACAATATCGACAGAATAGCTGCCGCCTCAAGAGTTTGCCATAGTATTGTTTTTGCCGGAGGCTATTTGATGATATTGATGTGATACTGAAGTGATGCCATCGTTGAGCAATACCTTCACAAAGCCGTCACGGCAGAAAATCATTGGTACGTCGCTACAAGATCAATTCGATGAAGTCACAATGACCTTACGATATATCTATTTCAACAGAGTAAAGCCTGTAATAGTGCTGTATCAGCGTGAACTTCTTGATATTGTTACCTCCACAATGAATTATCACCAAGAGTCAGGATACTCACTCACTAATTGAATTTGGCTCTTATATAATACTAGTGGATTAGAAGAACGGGTACATATACAATGGGATCGACACTTTGGGCACATCTTCTTGTACAACACGTACGAGTCCCTTTTCTGCGATGCTTGTTTTGGTCCCACCAAGGGACGAAAAGGTTTTATTCATCGCGTTGAAGATGGAGGAGGAGGAGGCCAGGCACATTGATGTGATGAGTGATGGAAAACATCCTTGTCATTTTAGTGCATCTACAGTACAACGGCATTGTTCTAATACAGTACTATCATCATGGTAGAGCACTGTTATTATAATACATCACCATCGATAGGGTACAGTATTCAGTATAGTACATCCACCATCAGAGTACATCCACCATCAGAGTACATCCACCATCAGAGTACATCCACCATCAGAGTACATCCACCATCAGAGTACATCAACATTATAATGCATCATCAGTAGAATACATCAGTAGAGTACACCGCCATTATAATGCATCATCATTAAAATACACCACCATTATAATACATCATCATTAGAGTACACCACCATTAGAATACACCATCATTATAATACGATCATTAAAACACACCACCATTAGAATACACCACCATCAGAATACATCAGCATCATAATACACTACCATTAGAATACATCAACATCACAATACACCATCATAATACACCATCATAATACACCATCATAATACACCATCACAGTACACCATCATAATACACCATCATAATACACCATCATAATACACCATCACAGTACACCATCTCATAATACACCATCATAATACACCATCACAATGCACCATCATAATACACCATCACAATACACCATCATAATACACCACCACCGCGCCGTCTCTTAACACAGTCGATACATTGAAGTTGGTATGAACATCGCTATGGTACATGGCCAGGCCGGCCCCTCTCCCGGCCGGCCCCTCCATGTGATCTATTTACACGCGGCCAAGGCTCAGCGGCCTAGCGGTCAAACACCACCGAGGGCTTGAAGCGCGCCGGGGCCCGCTCCGCCACCACGTCCCAGTTGATGCATCTCCACACACTGTCCAAGTACTGCAGCTTGCCGAACACGCCGTAGTCGTGCAAGTACGCCCGCATGGACGCGTCCACCGCGAGCAACGGCACCAACTTGCGGTCCAGGTACAACGTGGCCTCCTCGGCCTCTTCGACAGAGCCCAACACGGTGCTTGCCGCGGGATCCTCCGGCGCAGGCACGGCGTCAAGGGAGGGCTCTGCCGGCAGCCGAGGCGCGCCGGCGATCTCGCTGCGTTCCCGCTGCCTGCGCGCGGCGGCCTCCTCGCGCGCCAGCCGCTGCTGGCGCAACTTGGAGAGCTGGCCCAGGCGCACGGCGTCGTCCACCACCCCGGCGTTGTAGGTGTTGACGACGGCCAAGGTGCTGAACGACAAGTCGGCCTGCGAGCCGCCGCGCAACGACGACGCGGAGTACGAGGCCTGGGCGACCAACCACGTGACGCCGTCGCCCTTGATGGCGAGCGCGGAGTTCAACAAGAGCGAGCGCAACTCGGCCACCGAGCCGAACGAGTCGTCGATCCACTCACGGAGCGCCGCGTGGGCCGGCTCGTTGTCGGGCCGCGTGGCGATGGAGGGCGTGCGCAAGAGCGCCTCGGCGCCCGGCTTGCCGCCCGGAAGCGCAGCCTCGTGGGGCCGGAGCGATTCTAGGCAGAACTGCAAGTTGTGGAGCCGGGCCGCGCAGGCCGTGATGGGCGCCAACTCCGGCGTGTTGAACGTGGACGCAATGAGCTCGGACAAGTCCGCGGGCGTGTTGTCCACGCCCAAGTCGTGGATCTGCGCGTTCAAGCGGGCCGTGAGCGCCTCGCCCTGCCTGAACCACAAGTCCTCAAACGCCTTGTAGGAGTACAAGCCGTGGAACGCGGACTGCGAGGTTTTGATGTGCTGGAACACCGGTGTTTCCGCGAGCTTGTAGGTGAGCAGCCGCGCGAACGCCTTGTGCGTGCTGCGGAGCGGAGCGGCGAGTCTGGCCATGGTGTGGTGTGGTTATGTGGGGGGTTTAGGAATCTGTGGTGGGCTGGGCTGGAGTCGTATGAAAATTTGGCGCCCGGCTGGCGCGCTGCGTGCAGGCCGCGGCCGCGCTGCTTCTGCTCTGGGGCCCTTCTGCTCTGGGGCCCTTTTGCTCTGGGGCCGGCTTTTCGTTTGGGGCCGCGGCGCGCTTCGGGCGGGCCCCCAGGCTCTGGTTGGGCTCAGCACAACGCTGGTTTTGCAGGTGGCGCAGGCTGTTGTGTCGGCTTCGGTTTTTAATGTTGGTGTTTTTTTAATGTTGGTGTTTTTTTGATGTTGGTGTTTTTAATGGTCGTGTTTTTAATGGTCGTGTTTTTAATGTTCGTGCTTTTAATGGTCGT